>NW_021619764.1:19834-161173 GCF_004785775.1 Grammomys surdaster | reverse complement strand
GAGGAGAGGAGAGAAAAGTTAAAGATACGGACTATCACAGCATGGCCTATGCTTGGTTTGTGATAGTGGACTGTTTCTTGAGTTCTTCAATAAAGATCACTGTTCCTTCTATGAGAAATTAGGATTGGGCTTTTCTGTCTGTAAAACAGAAGATAATCCAGCAGCTGTCCCAAGTAAATGACTTAATACTTGTAAAGCATTTAAAGCAACATCTAGTGCATTAAAGTAATGTGAGCCGAGGCTAGAGACACACTCACTGGGTAAGAGCACTTGCTGCTCCTCCAGAGGACCCTGGTTCAGTTCCTAGCACACACATGGCAGCTTCTAATGTCTATGACTCCAGTTCCAGGGCATCTGGTGCCCTCTTCTGGCTTCCACGGGTACTGCACACATGTGGTGCACAAACACATGTAGGCAGACACTCACGTGCATAAGATAAAAATAAATCAAAGATCAAAAAAATATAAAAAGCACGTGTGCTCTGGTGACCCCAGGATGTCAGTGCTGAGTACTGCTACCATTCTTTTTTCCATCATCATCTTTCATTTTCTGTCACTTGCAGTATGGAGCCCTCTCTACGGCACAACAATCAATAAACATGTTACCTGGCTGCAGAGATCAATACCGTCCTTAAGTAACGTGCTGCTATTTGAGGGACTGAGGATGTCACTGCCGATTTCTTTTTGCCTCAGACCTGACTCGCAGTCTAAATACAACGCAGGGGTGGCTCTACTCCCTGAAGGGTCCTCTGGTTCAGCTCTTGGGCTAGACAGGAGCTCATCTAGGCCACCAAAGTCTCCCAGAGGCCCTGGCAGGTAGAATGTGGGGTCATCTGCAGTGAGGAGGTGTTCAGGGCTGGCCAAGATATCTCCAGGACTGTCCCCGAGACTCTGAAGGTGGGCTGCCCAGACGGGGTCCTTGGTGGCCAGGGCATTGACACAGAATATGTGGGCCTTGCTCTTGGCGTGGTATTTGAGAGTTTCCATCTTGAATGGTCCCGTGTAGCCTTCTACTAGTCGTGACCTTCTGTCCCTGACAGATGGGTATTCACGACAGACAGCACAAAACAGAGCTGTCTGTTCCTCATTCATGATCAACCATGGAAACTTTGTAAACCATGACTTCTGGATAGAGCGGGGCTTTGGGGGTTTCTTGTCTCCTCCTGTCCAGTCTTCCGCAGCTGAGCTGTTCTCTGTACTTAAGTGAGCATGGCAAGCTTTCTTTTGAGGTGGCCGGTACTGTCCTTTCTCCCTGGTGGAACCCTGCATGTCCATCTCTTCCATAGGGTTCACATGAGTTTTTCCTTTTGAGGAAAGCAAAACATGAAATTAGAAATCCTATGGTCTGAGAGCCATCAAGTATACAGAAGGTAGAAGGACAGTCTAAAATAACACCACTTCCTCTCTACTTACTCTAAAGAATATTATAACATAATATTATACTATAATATAATTGAAGTCTTGACTTTTGCTTGTCTCAGACGCCTCATATACTTCTTGCCTAACCCAGAAAGAAATCAAACAGGTGTGCTCTAAGAAAATGTTTTCTTTCAAAAAAAAAAAAAATTAAAGGGTAGACACATTGGATCAAATAGCCATCACTGCACCTTGATCAAAGCTACCTCAGATAGTAGCCCTGTCCTAGGTTCACGGCTTATGCAGGATAAAACTCCGAGGCCATGGAAACACAGGGTTTAGAGAAATCACAGAACCAGACGGCACTGTCAACCTGTAGGAACTTCTCTCTGGGGTGGGCTTGACAGAGAGGCCCCAGCATTCTGCTCAGGTACTGTAAGGCAAGACAGCCACCTATCCTGAGGGCATATGTACAACACCAGGATGGATAGCATTTGATAAACTACAATGCCCCCCTCCGAGTACCATAGTCCCCCTTGTCTTCAGGGACTGTGTTCCAGGACCCTGGCAGATGCCTGGGTCATAGAGGGTCCCAGACTCTGTATATACTGTATTTTCCCCAACTATACATAAAAGTGATAACATTTCATTTATAAATTAGACATAGTAAGCAAAGAACAATAACAAAACAGAATGTAATAACATTGCAATTAAAATTATGGAAAAATGGTCTCTGTTCTTCAAAATACCTTACTGTATTATATTAACCGAGGTTGACAGTTATCTGAAACTGTGGAGAGAAATCGTGGATAAAAGTGGGTACACACTGCAAATAAATGGGGTTCTAACTGGTGATGCAGATGATGTCCAGGGCTCAGCTCCCTTATTACACCTTGACCTTTCAAAGTTCAAAACTCTCACGCCCTCAGGAAGACTTTTCTTCTTCAAACTAAACTGGAACTTTCATTCTATACAGGAAATAAAATAGACAATTATAACTTCTTGACGCCACTTAGGCACCAACCTAAATTTCAGTGGTCAGTGGCCAAGGGCTCAGTATTTTTGTTCAGTCTACAAAACTGAACACAAAGCTATTTATAGCCGTTACGACCAAAACGAAGAGCTGCACAGGGGAGACAAATGTGCCTCTGTGTTTCTTTGCAATCACGGTACTCCAAAGATGCCTGTGGTCTTTCTGAGGAAACCACAAGAGAGAACAAACTCTGTGGATCTGACTAACACAGGACATGGGCCCTACTCCCTGTGTTCTCACAAGAGGAACTGCATTAACTCTGTCATCTCCTAAAATACAGATGGGACTTAGCAAACAGCTCCTCGTTCATTTCTTCATCCACTTAGTGACAATTTCACTACTACTGTGTGCCAGACACAGTTATGGGCACTGAAAACTAAAGCAGGAGGTGAGACAGTCACACGTCCTTAGAATTTCCAGTATAAGCAAACATACGCTGAAGGGCAAACATCACCGAAAGGAGCTGAGAGGGCAGAGTACAAGGGGAGGCAAGGGTAGTATTCAGACAAGGTAACGTCTGTGGGAAGGACGGTGTTCCTCCTGTGCTTGGTGGAGAACAGGCAGATGGGAGCTTGGCCTTTACTGTTCCCACCCTGCTCCTTGTTAGTAGTACCTGCGGCCTCTATGCACACACCACACTTACCAGGATGATGGTTCAAAAGATTCCTCTGGCCCTGGATGCTGCCTAGCCATGGCTTGGTCGTTTGTCCCAAACCACAGAATAGCTCAGGATTGGCAGCAGTTGGTCCTGAGTAGGAAACAGAGAAAAGCCATGAGGGCTTAGCTCCAAGTCCTAACAGAGAGGGAGGGGTCCTGCCTGGGACGTCATCAGTGTTGTGAGGCTCAGGGAGGTTTAAGAAAGTGAGAACCAAGTGGTCTGGCTTAGTAGTTTAGAAACTCTGCTGTGAGACCCCTAAGAGAACGGGGAGCAGGCAGAACCAAGGAGGGGCACAGGCAAAGCTAAAATGACATCAAGTCATCAGTTCACAGGAGAGATGGCTCGGTAGTTAAGATCTCTGGCTGAGTCAAAGGACCCTGATCCAGCTCCTAGCACGCACATGGCAGTTTACAACCATCTATAACCCCAGTTCCAGGCGATCTGACGCCCTCCTCTGCCCTCTGTGGGCACCGTGGTGTATCTACATACATGCACATATAATAAATAAAAGGGACACAGACCCAGCACTGGCACATAGTCCCATGTGCCACGAGACGCCAGCGCTGGATATGTACATGAAAACTTCCAGTGACTCAACGTTGGCAACTTAAACACATTAAAGAATCCAAACTAAAATAGTGAAAGCCGAAAAAGTGGAACAGAACTCCCACTGTGAGCCAGAGCTGGCCTGTGAGCTCAACTTGAAGCTTCAGGGACGTGTTGGTTTTCATCTGCATTTAGCAGGCATGGAGACAGGACCCAGACTAGCTACAATCCCACCACCCACACAACACTGAGGTCACAGCTCCCACACCTTCATCTACCCTCCGTGGAATGAGAAAGGCACGGGCACCAGTCACTAAGCTGCATTCAACAAACACACGGTAATTACCCTCGTGCAAAAGGCTCAGGGCCGTGGGGACCAGGGCTGTAGCTCGGCTGATAGAGTGCTTGCCTAGAACGGATAGGGCTCTGAGTTCAATCCCAGTACTTGAGGAGGTAGATGCAGGAAGATCAGAAAAGTCACGGTCATTCTTGGTCATATAAGGAATCTGAGGCCAGCCTGAGCTATATGAGACGATTAGATTTTGGAAATTTTCATCGTTGAAAGTAGTTGCATTTTACTAGTAGAGTACCCTAATGTAAGATGCTCCAAACATCAAAACCCTGTGAGTACAAGTTTCAGAGTTTGGAGTATTTCAGACTGTAGATTTTTGGATTATGGATACTCAATCTAGAATAGAACACGCACAGACATTTTGAACATAATTACTTCTGTCCTTGGCACAAAAGCAGATAAGAGCGTATTTAAAAATTAAAACAGAAGAGATGAAAGATACCTACATTTGTACAAAGTTTCTGGGTTCATCTAATCTAATTAAATGGTCTTAAGAAGAAAATCAAGGCCTCAGAGGTCGAAAGCACTTGAGTATCAATGTGTGGAGCTGGAGAGAGATGAGGTTTGCAAAACCAATGCTCTGGGCACCACTGTGGACTCCCTCCAGGGTCCTGGGGGCTCCACAGATCCACAGGCTGTTTCCTACCCTGCACAGGGAAACAGCTCAAAACACTAGGTAGCCAGGTATTCCCTATTTGTCCCAGCCAATTTAAAGAGAAGGAAAGGACTGGGCTGGAACAGATGGCAAAGTTACCCAGAAAAGCCAGAGAATTGCAAAAACTTCTCCAGGATGTCCTGGCCCAGATGAGACATTGACCTAGACAGGCAGTGGTAGTAGAGACGCCAGAATTCATACCTAGAGGTGCTGTCAGCTTGTCAGAAGTAGAGAAGTCCTTCTGTGGCTTACCCAGTGGCATCCATTCTTCCTGAAGCAGGTACAGGGTAAGGTCATCAAGGGTCACAGGAACCTAAAAAGAAAAAAAACCTTGCTAAGTGTCAAGTTCCTATGAGACGAATCTTCCACACAGCAGTCAGAGCTCCTACTGGATTTACCAACGTGTGGGGCAGGGTAGGAAGCATTATCGATACACACACACAACCTGCAACCAATCTCTCTTGCTGTCTGAGTGCAAATCACAGTGGAAAAACACCAGAAAGTCTCAACCACTGAACTCAATCAGAGCCTTCTTTATGAGGCTCACCTAGGAAATCTCTATTTTTACATTGTGTGTGTGTGTGTGTGTGTGTGTGTGTGTGTGTGTGCACGTGCACATATGTGTGAACTTGTAGACCAGAAATCAATGTCAGGTGTCTTTCTCAACTGCTCCTCATTTTAAAAAAATAAATTTTTGTTTACAATATTTGTATGTCTGAGTATTTTGCCTGCATGTATGCATGTACGTGTACCACATGTATGCCTAGTCCCTGAGAACGTCAGAAGAGGGTGTCAGATCCCCCAAACTGGAGTTACAGATGGTTGTGATCTACCATATAGGTGCCGGGAACTGAACCTGAATCCTCTTCAGGAGCAACAAATGACCTTAACTGCAAAACCATCTCTCCAAGCCCCAGGGAAAAAAAATGTTTTATATCATTCTCATCATTGAAGTAGAATTACTACTATTTGGTATATGACTTACCAAAGTTTTGTCTACAAATATGTAAAAACTAAACAGTTTTAAAAAGCCATCATAGGGGCCAGCAAAATGGCTCAGCAGATAAAGACACCTGCAGCAAAACCTGAGTTAGGTCTCTAGAAGCCACACAGTGGAAGAGTACTGACTCCTGCCAGCTGTTCTCTGACTTACCCACATACATGCACATAGCATGATAATACAGAGTATGAAATGATACTGGAAAACAATCATTTACACATGTGTGCCTTTGAACATTGAGTCTTCCAAAGGCTACTGCAAAGAAGCCGCCACAGGAATGAAGCACAAGCAAAAGACAGCCTAGGGGATTAGTGTGGAGGAGTGGAGGAGAGAATCTGATCACATGGAAGGTAGATCCCAGGATGAATGCTACACACCAGGATGCAGTCTATTCCTACTGGTGCAAGTTTTAAAAAACAGGCTGTGACCAGAAGATACTGTATACTACACTGCCCAGCAGCGGGGAGACTGCAGCAGGATGAGATCAAGGTCAGCCTGTATACATAGTGAGACCCTAGCTCTCAAAACAAACCAACCAGCCAACGAAAAACTCAACTCTTGTGACCAGGGACACAGGGCTTCCTTGTCTTGTGGCTCCTGGGGATTGAGAAGGTGTCACAATGAAGGCTAAGGTTCTAACCCCTCAGCAGCACGACCAGGCGGACCCTGAATATGGAACAAAGTGTCTTGCCGGCCAAAGTGATCCACAAATACCTGGCACCCCTTTTAAGCTACATTATGACAAACACCTTCTGCTTCTGTAGTATAAAACCTCCAATCTGCTTGAATAAGAGAAATCTCTTACCTATGTAGGATGCAAAGTGTGTCTGAATATTCTATCTTAGCAGGCTCCTCTATTCAGCCACCAAAACCCTCTGACGTAAAGCTCAGCCCTCTTCCCGCTACCTTACCCCACAGGCGTCCTTCCTCCTCCCATCCCTCTACCTATCTCAGCAGCCCGAGGTCACATTCTACCCAGGCCTTTTTCGTTTTACTGGTTTGTAATGAATGTATCTTTACTACCAGTTGCTTTCACAATGTTCCTTTCTCTCAAGGTCTGAATGAAAATGGCCCCCATAGGCTCACAGGAAGCGGCACTTTTAGAAGGTGTGGCCTTGTCAGGGTAGGTGTGGCCTTGTTAGAGGAAGTGTGTCACTGGGGGGGCGGGAAGGAGTGGGCTTTGAGGTTTGTGCCGCTCAAGCCAGGCTCAGACTAAAATTGAGAAATTCCTGAGATTTGAGATTTTTCAATTAGTGGTTGGACCTGAAAAAAAAAAATCAAATTCCTTTGATTCCTCCAACATATTCCTCTCTTATTAAAAGTTAAGGAAGACTACTGCTGAGCAGAAGAGCTTGGAAATCAACCTTAAATCACCAATTTAAGGGCTCCCTGCCCCATTTCCTCATCTGAATTCAGGTTCAATCTAAGCCAATCTGAAGACGTTACCCAAGAGCAATGGATATGTCTCATAGTGTGTTTGCTGGTGTGTTAATACAGACTGGCCAAACAACTTTCATTCCTTAGGGAGCCCACTGAGCTAGCCTTCACCCAGATATTCTATAGACTGCCAGATCTGAAAAATCTCTGTAGCTAGTGGACCAGAGGGAAGGGAGGGTGGGACAGACGCTTAAACAAAACAAAAGAACAAAAACAACTGCTTGTCTACTGCAGAAACCTTTCCAGATAAAATCACAGCACCAGACTTTCCTCTTTTGTAGGCCAACCTTCCCAGGCTCATCCACGTCACTCCTGTGGGGACTACAGAGAGTTCTCTGGAGAATAAGGTGCCTTCCTATGTGTTCTTGTACTTCCAACATCTTATTCAGTGCAAATCTCATAGTACAAATGGTTATTAAATGGACACTGAGGGGGTGGAGAGGGACAAAAGGGCTGAGAAAAGGTCTCATAGCTCTTCAAAAAGTTTGTTGAGAAAATTCCTTCCATGACCCACTCCCTCCAAAATAAAACCTCAAAAAAGGCTGCAAAGCTGAGGATGTAGCTCAGTGGCTAGAGCCCTTGTCTATTCCAAGGCCCAGAGTCTGAGCCTCAGCATTCCAAGCTCTATACAAAAGAACTAGCTACAAAAAACACTGTCAAAGACCTTAATCGGAAGAGGCTGTCCTCTCTCTGCCAGTGTGCCTACAAGCTAGCGACTGTTAAGCAAGGCTCGCCCCTCTGCTCCGGCCCACTTTCTACCCTACCTCATCTCCCATCTCAAAGCCTCTTCTTGCCCAAAGCCTTGAAGCAAGTTCGTGGAGTGTGTTTCTAAACCATGTCCACATTCTTCATGAAGTTGATAAGCTAGAAACAGAAGTATGCAAGAAAACGCCAGAAGCCTTTTTCCCTCCTCCGTCCTACCCTGGGAAGGAGGAACTAAGCAGCACCAGACAATTACTTCATTTCTCAGTTGCCCACCCTTTGGCACCCACTGGCGTCCTATCTCCAGCCTCTATGACTTATAACCAAGGCTTCTTCAAAACGCCCAAACAAAACAAAACAAACAAACAACCGAGAAAGGGAAACCAGAAGTACTTTGGCATCACTGTGCTTGGCCAGCCCCCACCCAAGGACCACCAGCAGAGCAGCCACAAGCAGTGGGTGGATGACTCGAGGGAGGAAAGTGGGGTGGGATGCTCAGACCTGGAGGAGTAAGTTCCTCCCAGACCAGGCAGGTGAGTGAGCACCTGCAAGACTAGCTCATCCGTCAGCCCAGACCGGGATGCACGACAGAAGGGAAGAGTGGCCCGGTGCCTTTCCCGTCCTACCTTCCCCGACTCCCCGAGCTCCATGGCCTGGCTCTGGTGGCCGTGCAGACCCCCTCCCTCCGGGTCTATTCCGAGTCCACTGCGGCCCACTCCAGACTTGAGCTCCCGGAGCTGAGCCGCCCGAGCAAGGAGACACGCGTCAGCAGACTAATCTCTCCTACAGCGGGAGGCAGTAGCGCAGTCTCTGGCTCTGATAGTGGTGAGCTGGACTAGTGTCGTTCTAGCACAGCCTTTTACAGCTGCCGCTTCGCAGAGGCAGAGAGGCTCACGGGAAATGTAGTCCATCCTGGAGAGTTCTGTTAGTGACTTGTGCCCACTCTAGTCAGCACACAGGTCAGCAGGTCAATAAGGTTAATCAAGAAGATCAATGCTCTTTCCGTACATATCTTTCTTTGTTTCTTACAAACAAAACAATACGGTATGTCACCTGTTAGCCCAGGCTGGCCTCGAATCCGTTTTTCTCCTGCCTAGCCCCTTGAGTGCTGTTGATTACAGGCTGGGCCATCATGCTGGTTGGTGTTGTGGGGAGAGGGTAGTGGAAATACACATCTGTTCAGGTGCCTCTGTAGCTGGTCTTTGCTACTTTGTGGGTTCTTCTTATCCCCTCAGTTTCACCCCCAACACTAGATACGTGAGAAAGAATAAGGGGCAGAGATAGAGATACTTGAATCTAATTTCTTTCTTCTTGTTTTTTCTTTAAGCACAACTACTAACAAACCACAACAAACACACACACACACACACACATGCCCCAAAGACCACCAACCAACCTATCAGGGCTCTAGTATTTCTATATCCTCTGAAATGTTTCCAGAATTCTAAAAGTCACACAATCGCAGAAACTATCTGCAGCTGACAAAAACATGGCTCTGTAGGAGCCCGAGGCAAATCCCAGCCTCTGTGGACAGTCTGGGACAGCCCCTTATCCCCACAGCTGGGATTAAAATAAAAACACAATCTTACAATATTTCTGTGTTTTTAAAAAGAAACCAAAATTCCAAATTAGTCCTTACACGGCTCCCTAAAGGATAAATGATACATCATTCTACAGACCTTATACTTTGAATTTTGAAAGAGACAGGGTCTCTCACTGAACCTAAGTGCTGTTGATAAGAGGCTGGACCATCGAGCTGGGTTTCGTGTGTGTGTATGTGTGTGTGTGTGTGTGTGACACATATGTGCAGGTGTATCTCTTTATAGGCTGACTTTATATAGCTTATACTTTGGGTTTTGAGACAGAGTCTGTGGTGGTTTGAATATGCTTGATCCAGGGAGTGGCACTATTAGGAGATGTGGCCTTGTTGGAGTAAGTTTAGCCTTGTTGGAGGAAGTGTGTCACTCTGGGGGTAGGCAATGAGGCCCTCCTCCTAAACATTTAGGGGCCAGTCTTCTCCTAGCGGCCTTCAGATGAAGATGTAGAACTCTCAGCTCCTCCTGCACCATGCCTGCCTGGATGCTGCCAAGCTTTCACCTTGATGATAGTGGACTGAAACTCTGAACTTGTAAGCCAGCCCCATTTAAATGTTGTGCTTATAAGAGTAGCCTTGGTCATAGTGTGTGTTCACAGCAGGAAAACACTAACTAAACAGGGTCTCTCACTGAACCTGGAGCTGGCTTTTCTGCAAGCCTGACTGGCCAATAATATATGTACTGTCTCTGTACTTCCAGTGCTGGGGTTTTAAGTGAGGACTGTCCACTCTATAGGTGCTGTGGATATATAAAAGCCCACACAAAGATTTGTGCAAAAATGTTCATAATAACTTTATGCAAAATAGAAAAAGCTGCAGCAACAGGAACGTCTACCAACTGGCGAATAGCTAGGCAAGCCGTAAAGAAATGTCTATCAGCGAGCCGATCATAGGCATTCACAGGTGACCCATGCAATGGGTACTAATCAGCAGTAAAAGGGAATGGACCACGTTTGCATGTTATAAGGTCAGTGAACCTCGGAATCATCAGGTTAACTGAAAGAGGCCAGGCTTTTACGTGAAATGTGCAGAAAGGACAATTCTGTTGAGATGAAGTAGGAGAGGTTGACTGTCAGTGGGCGGGGCAGGAAACAGTGGAAAGGTTCTAAACCTGGATGGAGGTGACGTTTATGTAACTCTAATGACTTCCTTCTAAAGTCATTAAAGTTTAAAGTTAAATTGCAAGAATTTCAGGCTGGGGATGGCACCTCACACCAGGAATCCAAGTACTCAGGAGGCAGAGGAGGTAGATTTATTTCTGTTGAGTTTAAGGCCATCCTGGTTTATGTAGTTGAGTTTCAGGCCAGCCAGGGTTACACAGGGAGACCATAGAGACCATGTCTTGAAAACCACACACTTGTGGAGAGAGAGAGAGAGAGAGAGAGAGAGAGAGAGAGAGAGAGCGCTTCTTTCCATATAAATTACAGTTCAGTGATTGTTCCAGGATTCTGTGTTGTGATGGAATCACACTGGGTTGAGGGATATGACCAGGGACATTCATGTCTAACACAGGAGCCCTTCAGACTTTAGAGTCAACCCTGTCCTACTAGAGTTGAAAAAACTGGGGCAGAGACGGAAAGTGACTTATTCAAGCCACAGAGGAGAGCACCAGGATGAACGTGCGGTGGGCCCATCAGACCTGCTACTCAGGTCCAGGCTGAACTCTCCCTCCAGCCCCCTGTTAGCACCAGGAACAGAGATCACACAATAGTTTGTCAGCACTAGTTGCCAGCATTACTTTATTCAGAATGCATTAATGCCAGAGCATGGTTCACAGGTCAGAGGCGGGTAACTGGACACTGAAGGAAGTGGGGAGTGCCACCAAGCCCTACGGTCACAAGAGAGACAGCAGTGACTGTGTCCAGCGGAGCCTGTCAGTGCTTCGAGAAATCACCACCTGCAGACAGAATTTTGAGATGGGCCAGTGAGAGGCAGCACGGTCAAGTGAGACAAGATGGGGCAGGGCAGGGCAGTGGAGGATGAGATTGAGCCGCCTGAAGGAGGTGCAGCCAGCTCTAGCCCCCACCTAGATGGTGTCATTATGCTTCCTCTGCATCTTCCCACACTTGGCAATATGGTGCGACTTCAGTTAGTACACATCAAATATGTAACTTAACCTGCCAGGTACATGCATGCCCTTCCCAGAGTCCTCCCTGCAAGCCCGCGTAGATATCAGCCCATTTAAGGGATGGCATTATGGGTACTGACCTCAGTGGAAGACTGAGATTTGAACCAAGTTTATGTGTAATTGGAAAGGAAATACACAGAATGTTGAGGAGGGGAAAGGAAAGAGTGGACTGGCAAAACCCAAGGAAGAATGGGACCGTGTGCTGTGCATGCTCCTTAAGGAGTACTCCGACCTAGCCTCTGCTGGTCCCGTGGAGCCCTGCCCACCAGCAGCCCTGCCCTTTCCTCTCAGGCCAGACCTACCCTGACAGGCACTGCACTGGCAGCTGTGGATCATTGGCAACACCACTGGCTCTGTGTGGCCATCGGGGCAAAGGAGGTTCAGGATCCGAACGGGGCTGTCTGGATCCAGTCTGTAGCTACAGCAGTCACACTGGCTCTGCAGGTAGGGTTCCTGGGCAAGAAAGACTGATTAGTGTAGAGAATCAAATGGAGTTTTCCTCCCTTCCCCTGGCCTTTCCCTTCCATCAGTCCTGGACTCTTAAGGTAGCTTGGCCTCCTAAACTCCCTTCCTCAAGAAGCCCATTTTTTTTTCACTCCAGCCCCAGCACATCTGAACACCCACTGAATGGATGCGTCAGCGGAAGGCTGTGGTTTCCACCCTAAGGGCGTCTAGATGGAAACGGGCTAGTCAGCATGAAACTGCTAACAAAACCTAACTGCACAGTTGGGATCCTAAGCACAGTGGGCTGCCCTTCCAGAGCAGACCCTCCTCCCCAACTCAATAGTGATTGAGTTTTACCTGTAATCTTTGTATAGCTAATAACTCTTTCAGACATTCTTACAGTATCAAGTTCAAATGGCAAAGATTATCATCTCTTAACTAACTGTTCCTTCTTTCTTTCTTTATACTGTCTTTAAAAAGTTCCAGACGTGTTTTGAGAACGTATCCCCAGGAGGGCAGGGGCACTCGGGCCAGCAGCACCACAGCACAGGACTGAGGGGCAGCATCTCTGGGAACCAGAGAAAACGCACCATTGTCTTCCAGCACTAGCTAACCCAGTTTGGTGGAAGCGGAATGGGAGGACTTAAGAACGCGTGTGGTGCTGGAGGTCAGGATCTGGTCTCCATTCAAAGGAATGCCAGTGGCCCAGGTTACAACTTTCCAGGTTGGAAGCTAAGGAAGTCAGGGGTAAAGGTAGGTCCAAGGGGAGCAAGCAGAGAGAACTTGATTCTGGGCTTGCTCAGGTGTAGACATTACAGGGAAAGCACAGGTACTCTCCTGCAGTGAGCATGATGGGTCTGTCCTTAGCCACTTTCCCTCCCCAAGCCTTTCTTTGTAGGCATCTCAGCTTATTGGCTAAGAGAGACCCAGTATGTCTGAGAGGCATACTCTGGGGATGTGTGTATACTACGACCTTGGAGAAGGGCTCTGACACTCCATAGCACCAGGTCTGTCAGCTCTATGAGAATGGATACATTCCTCATGTTCTCTGGGTTTTTCCCAGGTCCTTAGATAGTGTCAGCCCCCAGCTCACCTCAGTCATGACATTGGTGCTGGACCTGCAGTGTCCACTGCAGTAGCTCACTTCTACCTGATCCAGGTGGCAGGGACCCTTGGTGAGGTTTCTGAGTTCTGTGAGGTACCTGCAGGAGACTGGCTCCTCCTCTGGAGGTGAGGGAGTAGCACCAAGACAGAGGAAGAGGCTATGACTGAGGTGGTGGTGGTGGTGGGGAACTTTAAGGCAGAGCCTGGGATGAGGGAGCTACTATGATCCCCATGCGGGCAAGCCTGGGGAAGGTGGGAACATAGCAGGCTGGGCATGAGATTGTGAGGCAGAAAGATGCAGGCCAGGGAAAGGCATTATACAGGTTCCCCTACCCTCCGTACCCAGAGTGTCCTGCTGACAAATGGGACAACAGCTCCCTGGCTCCTGCACGATCACTTCACCCTACAGAGAGCCACCCACAAGTCACACATATCATCACCCCACACTGCCTGCTCAGAGACCCCAAGAACAGCCACTTATAGAAGGTACTAGGGGGCTGCCAAGAGGGCTCCAGGGCCATGGAGTACCTGAGCACAGCTGAGTTCTGGGCAGTGTCGAGTACACACGCTCCTCCCATGGAGGCAACGACATCTCTCACAGGCCTCCTGCCACTCAGACCCAGGCTGCAGGAGGGGAAACGCTCTAGTTGGTCACTCTCAGATTTTCTTTTTTAAAAGATTTTCTTTTCTTATTTTTAAACTAACTAACTCTCTCTCTCTCTCTCTCTCTCTCTCTCTCTCTCTCTCTCTCTCTCTCTCTCCTCTCTCCCTCTGTGTGTGTGTGTGTGTATGTGTGTGTGTGAGAGAGAGGGAGAGAGAGAGAGAGAGAGAGAGAGGGAGAGAGAGAGAGGTGTGTGTGTGTGTGTGTGTGTGTACATGTGCACGTGGAGACCAAAAGAGGGCTCAGATCCCCTGGAGCTGAAGTTATAAATGGTTGTATGCCGCCAGATGTGGGTGCTGGGAACTAAACTCAGTTCCTCTGCAAGAGCAATAATACATGCTGTCTCTCCCAGCCCACTCCCACTCGTCCTGGGATTTCCATGGTAACATCTCAGTTCTAAATCCAACCTGGGAGTTTCAGCCAGAGCAATGGCCCAGGTCTGGAGCCTAGCTAGGAGCCAGGGGGGATTTCAACCTAGGGCCAGCTGGGTCCTGAGAAGGCAGAACCTGCCTGCTACCGCAGGGCTGGAAATAGGGAGTCAGAAGAGGTCTGTAGATGGGGAGTCCCTGGACAAGAAAAGCGGCTGTCGTCTCACCAAATGGGGACTCCCGTGGTGCCAACATTCACAGTGCTCTTCGGGAACACAGAGACCTGTCTGGCTGCGGAAGTGTCCCAGCTGACACACGCAGCCTGGAACCTGTGCCTCAGTGCAGTTGCTCCAAGCCTGTGTCATGTTCATTTCTGGGCATGTCTTCTCGCAAGGCCCCAGTTCCCCATGCTGCCATATTTCCCCAGGAGGGCACTCTGCAGGAAGACCATCCATTTGCTGTCTCTGTCAGCTCTGGATCCAACCTAGATCACCCGCCCCAACTACACATGCCTTGGGTACTTGACCTGACTTCTTCCTATGCGGCCTCCTGGTTCCAGCTGCCGTCGGTCAGCTATGCCTCATCAAACACTGGGCCCATACAGCCCTCACTCTATAACCAACTCTGCCCACCTCACCTCTGCGATTCCAGTACCCTGTCACAACTTAAGGGTGCTGCCTGCTGGCCAGAAACACAGAGACAGCCTCCTGTCTTTACTTGTTCTGGTGGCTGGCCCACCTTCATTCAGCAGCTAGGCTTGGTGCTTCGGAACTTGCAAAACCCGAGTCTGAATCTACAGATCCCAGCGTGGCAAAGGTGGACATCGCCGGAAGTTGAATGCTGAGGGTCTGGGGTTTCCCAAGCCAGACTCCTCCTCTCCACTCACCCGCTATGGACCTCAGTAGGAAGCACCATTTAATTCCTGACTTCACTCATACAGCCTAGCTCAGTATTGGCAAATACCACCATCAGTAGAAAAGACACACAGGGTGCTCTGGGATTGCGGAGTTGGGAGTACTGGGCCTCAGGGCCGGGAAGTGGTCTGACCATTTCCTGAAGCAAGTAGCTTAGTCTAGGTTGTAGATAGGGCTCTCTTTCCCTGAGCAGAGTCTTGGCTTTGGGGGGGGAGGGGAGTCGGGGGGAAGGACAGCCACGTCTCACCCTGACAGTCCATATGGGAGCAGATGAAGGCTCCACCTTGACAAGTGCTAAGAAAACAGAAGCAACTGCTCAGAGGCCCCCATCCCACCTCCTCACCCCATTCTCAACAACCTGGCCCTCCACCCAGCCTCCTGGACCTCACCAGTGTGTGCAGTTCCAGGTGAGCACAGTTCCTGAGGGCAGCTCCCTGACCTGCTCTTCCAAAGGTAGGGTGAGGCCCCAGGGTAGGGAAAGCTGGGTGCAGGGACAGGCCGCAGGAGGAGTGCACGTGCCATTGTGTAGCAGCTGAGGCAGATAGGTTCAGGTACAGGTTGGATCTGGCTCCATGGGTCCCCAACTGCATCTCCCTCTATCCCCTCCCCCACAGAAACCAGAACCCAGAGGCCACACTCACCTGTCCCCCAGGGCAGCCACAGCCAAGCTGGCAGGGTTCCCGCACACAGATGGTGCCAGGCCACAAGTGGGAGCAGAAGCTCGGGCACAGAGTGGCACAGGTACTGAGCACCTGCCCAGGTGGGCACTCTAAGAAACACACATATGCAGTGAGAAGGGTACTTGCAGGTTACAGAGGGTCTCTTCTACCCACTGCATGGGGCCAGCAAAGATGGAGGACTGTGTAAATGAATTATCCTTAATATAAATATAAAGGAGGAATTAATAAGGCGGCTGTATTTCTGTACCTTATTCTATTCCCCAATAACCACACAAAAGACATAGGATATATTTAAAACTTCACCTTAATAGCTGAGCAGTTAAATGATCTACCTTGACCTCCTACGCTAATCTGGCTCCCTCCCAGCCCCATCCCATGATACTTACATAATATGTAATAATATCGGACCCCTTCTTCATGGTTCTAATTCTCCCATCCTCCTGCTCCTCCTCCTCCCATCTCCCTCGCTCTTTCCTCTGTTGGCAGACGTCCCACCCTATTCACTATTCTGCCCAGCCATTGGGTAATCAGCATTATGGTAAGAACTGTTTACACAATCTAGAGACAGGAGATTCTTGGTATAAGCATTGCAATGCTGTGTCTGGATTGAAACAAGATAGGAGGGCCGAGGAATCAGCATGTGAATAAACTAAGGGTAAACTTTACACAGTGTACAAAGCATTGTGTCTACAGGGCTGTACAACCCAGGCCCAGGGCACTCACCAGGGCAGGCTTGCAGGTTACACTCTTGCCACTGCTGCAGATCCAGAGCATGGCATGGAACGCCCTCAGGATGCTCCTCACAGCTCCTGTGACGCACCACAGTGCCCCCACCACAGACAGCTGAGCACTTGCTCCAGGCTGACCAAGGTCCCAGGACTGGACACTCAAGGTCTGGACACATCAGGGTCCCATTGATGCATGTGCTATAGAAGATATGCACACCCAAAGGCTCAGGTCCCAAGTTGTGACAAACAGCTTTCATTCCCCAACATTGCCCATGGCCTTGACCTGCCCCATGTCGCCCACCCAAAGTCTTTATAGTTTGGCACATAGCAGCATACCAATTATGGCAGTCCAGCTGGACCACCTGTGTGGGGGCCAGCTCCCATGAGGCATTAGCACTGGGCAGGCCACAGCGGCAAGAGGAGATGGGCACGCAGTGTCCATCCTGCACCAGCTGACCAGGGGGACATCGGCAGCCTGCGAGAGGCAAGCAAGATTCAATGCTTTAAAAAGGCATGAAAGTGTGGAAGGGCGATTTACTGTTAAGGAGGAGAGTTGGGGAATGAAGAAAGGGAATGGGGAGAAAAGGGGGACAGTACAGTGTGTGCATTATGAAGATGTGACTCATTATTTTGTATAAAGTTAATGCATGCTAATAAAAAGGTTATAAAATCCTACGTTTGGACAAGGTTTACATAATGGGTCCCTTCAGCAACTAGACGGGATTCAAAGCTGGTCTCACCATCTGGCCGTGTGTGGGAGATGTCTCTGTGCTCCTCTATACAGCCCATTGTTTTGATATAGTATCTTGCTACGTAACCTAGGCTGCCCTTAAACTCAAAATGTATCCCAGGCTAGCCTCAAACTCAGCAATCCTCATGCCTCAGGCTCTCAAATGACACATATTTACAGATGTGTGTTGCCACAGCTGGCAACCCAGCAGGTTTAGATGGAGCCATTAGGGACTTAGAATGGTTGCTGGAAGTGACTCAAGGACTTACTTTCTTGCCCTGTCATGATCAGTAGGCTGACCTTTTCCCTACTCTACTCCTGCTCCTGTAGTGAAGAGTCTGGGCAACCCAGATATCCCAGGCTAGATACCCCAGGCTAGATACCCCAGGCTAGATACCCCAGGACAGATACCTGGGCTGCAGGGTCCCTGTAGACACTGGACTCCATCCCAGAGGTCAGCACAGCTGCGAGGACACTGGTTGGCACAGTCAAGGGTAAACACAGTGTCCCTGGTCTCACAGCTCTCTCCTGGGGTCCAGAAGTAAAAGTGTGAACTGGGGACACTAATACCCACCCCGCCCCCAGCAGACCTTCTCTTTCACTATAAACCACCAGGGCAGAGGCACCAACGTCCAGAGGCCATTTCCAATGTTCCAGTGTCCATACCCTTGAGATGCTGGGATACTGGTTACCTGGGCAAGATCCCATATTGCAGCTCTCTGTTTGAGCCCAGGGTCCACGGCATTCTCTCCAAGAAGTGTCTCTTGCATCTCTCCAGCGCAACTTGAATCCTCCACTGCAGGGCACTTGGCAGGGGCTCCAAGGTCCCCAAGGTCCCCATTGGCATGTGTCTGAAAAGGAAAATTAAAACGGAAATCAGTGGCTGAGGCCCCACCTGCCTCAGGCATTCACCCCTGACCTTGTGTCCTCCCCCTGGAAAAAACGCCTCAGTCCTTTCTGTTTTTTCCCAATTGCTACTGTTACTCCATCAAGTCTCTAATCCAGCCAGCTCTGGAGGCCAAGCAAGCAGGAGGCTTAGCAGGTTACCTCACTCCTAACAACGAAATGAATCTGTGACTAGTTCCATCTGGACAATCCCCTGCTGCTAGCATGCCAGACCCATCCTGCCTGCTGTCCTGCAGTCCTCCCTTACCATTGCAGACTCCAGGGTCAGGGCAGAGGCGTTGCTGGCTGAGAGGCACAGTGCAAAGGGCAGGATCTCCTGCCCAGGGCCTCCCGGTCTCAGGGTCCAAGCAGAGGCGGTGCCGGTACTGCTCTGAAGCCAGCAGAGTGACTGAGGATGAAGGGAGACCTGATGCGTTCAGAGGCCAGTGCTCCTCCAGGGCTGTCCTGGAGGCAGGGGCTAGGGCACTCTGGGGTAGGCAAGGCCCACAAGGTGACCACTCTGACCATCCAGTCAGAGGCAGAAGACCTATAAGGGCAAAGGGCTTGTGTTGATCTCAGGAAATTTTCAACCCAGAAAGCCCTGTGGGCAGACAGGAAGAGTTCAGGATCATGATCAATAGGAAAGACTAAGAAAGGTGTCAGGGCAGGACAGGGTACTATTTGTCTAGGACTGTCCTGGCTTTAATAATGCAAGCTCCATGTCCCAAAGTCCCCCAGCCCTGGGCGAACAGGGACAGGTCTCCTAAGGCCAGGATTACCATTACAGCCTTGGCTGGAACACTGCAGCTCTCCGCTCCGGCATACACTGTAGGAGGGACACATCAGGGTGAGCCTATGGCTCATCAACTTGAGAGCTCGGGGCTCTGATGCAAGATGAAAGAGCTTTAAAGTTGGGCATCTTGGGGCCACTTGCTCTCAAGTTGGCTTCTGATGGGTTGGGGTGCCCTTGCCCCCACACTTCTGCCCCTCTTTCCCCAGATACTCACCATTCCTTGCAGCCCAGCTGCAGGAGGTCCCCAGGGGCCAGGGTCACCCTAGCTCCCTCTCCTGAGGTATGCCAGCAGTTACACTGTTCTGGGAGAATACAGCCTCCAGCCTGCTCCAGCAGGCCCTGTGCAGAAGGAAAAATCAGTACAACTTGGGACTGCAAAGGGACCACTGTCATCTACGTGCCCTGCACCATGCTGGCTTCTTGCAGTGCACATATGTAGTGTGGTGACAAGGTGTGGAGAGGTTCCCAGCATGGAAGCAATGTGCTCCATGGCACATCGGATGGGCACCCTAGAGAGGGAAGCAGAGGCGGGGGCTGGGCAGAGCACCCCCTTCTTGAGTGTCTCACCATCTTCTGGAACTTACCTTGGGGCAGTAGCAGCCAGGCTGGCAAGGTGGCAGGTCCTGACAGAGCCGATGGCTCAGATGTGTGGCACAGAGCCCAGCACAGGGGGAGCCACAGGACTGGAACTCAAAGGGAGGTGGGCAGCTGTCCTCTGAGGGAGAGGGAGGAACGCCGGTGGTGAGACAGCTCATGGACACCATCTCCCACAAAACAGAGCACATGCTACATGGTCCCAGTGACACCTTTGAGAGGTCACTTGGTGATAGACAATACAAAACTGTCCTTCTGCCTGCCATGACTATTGTCCGCAATCTTTCTACTGGCTCCCACTTAGGACATGTGCCCCAGGAAGGATGAGGATGGTTGGGGAAGATCCAGGGAGCTGCAAGGAGGAGGGACTATAGGAGTCAGGATTGTGGTGGCTACTCCAGGGACTGGCAGGTGGGACATGAAGAGACAAGATGAGCAACAGTTTCAACAGAAGCCAGATACAAGGCGGACAAAACACAGCTGTCAGTGGGAAATCACAGTGAGGAAGGTAGCTAGTGGGTGGGACAGAAGAAATGTGACTGTGTTCTCAGGGCAAGGGTAAGTGCAAACCCTGGGCATTTGTACCGACCCCCTTCCCACTCAGCTCCTTGACCTCTCATTCCTCGGCCTTACCTGAGCAGTTGCCAATGGTGCAAGGTCGGAAGTGGCCATCCAGACGGGTGCAAGGGGTGCCCTCTCCAGCCCGGACGGGTACTGGCACCTGATGCCGGTAGCGCTGCTGCACCAGGACCTTACAGGAGCAGCGAGTCCAGCTGCTCCAGTCACTCCACATGCAGTCCTCTAGAGATGGGCAGGGAAGTAGGCTGGGGGTGGGGGGTCTCACATCACGCCCCTCCCCTCCTCAGCTGGAATAGGGAAAGAGGAACGAATGGGTTCTGAAAGGCCCTACAGGGTGGATTCTCTCAAAGTTGGCAAAGAGAGCACATAGCAAAGGGCTCTGAAGGGAATAAAGTAAGTTGTGGAGTAGGTACACAGACATTTCAGAGAGATAACCTCGCAAGGGCAAACATTTATTCCCTGAATTTTCCAGGGAAGAAAAGCAGAGGAACAACTCACCCTGGCAGGGCCCTAGGTAGCAGGCCTGGGTGTCCAGGCCTGAGAATGTGTCATTACACTCAGAGTCCTCTTTGGTCAGTAGACAGGGGCAGGATCCAGAGCGGGAGGCTAGACCTGTGCCACAGCTGCGGGAACAGGGTCCCCATGGTCCCCAGGAGCAGATCTCCAGCAGCTGCAGGCACAGCTGCTGCCCACAGGGCTGGGTCTGGGTGTCTGGGCCCTGGCAAGAGAGGTGCCCACGCTGAGGGGCCGACATCATGCAGGATCGAGTGCGGATCTGGCTTCCCCCTCCACACGAGACAGAGCAGGAGGACCAGGAGGACCACAATGTCCAGCCTCTGGGCACTGTAAGAGGGCAAGGTGAGGTTAGAGTAGTGAGGTGGGGGTAGCAAAGACTCCTTGTAGCACACAGGGTGGCATCGTGTGTGTGTGGGGGGACAACAGAAGACATAGAAGAGATGGGTTACAAGACATAAGGCCAGTAAGAGGGTGCTGAGGGGGTAGGGGACAAGATCAAACCCAAACCTGCACAGTCAGTGTCTTTGCAGATCACTCCCTCTGGGGTACAGGAGCTACAAAAGAGCCTGGCTTCAGGGTCTTGCTGTCCAGCAGGACAGTGGGTCACCCTTTCCTGGACCGTGCTTACCACTGCTGGCATTCTCCATGCAGCCAGTTGTCCCCCAGAACATGGAGGTGGGCTTCATGTAGGCACAGGGGTGGGCAGGGGGCCTCAGGACAAGGCTGGCTCTGTGACTGCTCCTTCTGACACTCCAGGGCCCACGAGCCTGATGTGGAAGACCTGGGCAGGGCCAGGGGCATAGGCGGTGGGAAGGGGGTGGAAGACAATGCATGCCCTCCATAATCCTTCTGGCTTCAAGGGGGGAAAGTCCAGGGTGAGCATGAGGGTGGCTAAGAAAAGGCCTAGGTGACCAGCTCAAGCTGGGCCAGGCCACAGGATGGAGCAAAGTCACTGATGAAACCAGGAAGTACCCAGGAATTCTGTCAGAGAGGACATGCAAGGAAGGAGACCCTTGTCACCCAGGCCCATACCTAAAGCGACTCTGTTGCCCTTGAGGTCCACATGAGTGACTACAGGAACTCCAGGCAGACCAGTGGCTCCAGGCACAGTGGGCAGGAGGTGGGCAGGGATGGGCAGTGCAGGAGAGTTGCCCAGCCTGACAGGAACAGTTGTTGCAGGCATCCTGATGCTGGCTCCCTGGTGCCCAGCTGCGACCCTGGGCATCTGTGCATTCACAGTGCCCAACTGGCACACAGATTCCATCCTGCTCCAGAAACCCTGTGGAGAGGCAGCAGATTGATGTTGGTACCTAGACCACCGCTGCCTTCCCACTGAGCGACCCGAGGTGTCAGAAGGATCTCTAGCATGCACCTTCAGAGCAGCGACAGCCCAACTGGCAGGCCTGGTCCTCCTGACACATGGCTCCCTCCTGCAGGTCTGAGCAGCTGTAGGGGCAGTGGTTGGCACAGCTTACCATCTCCATGCCCGCTGGGCAGCCTTCCTCTGTAGGGGATAAGCCCAGAGTCAACAGTACATGGGTGCCCCAAGACCCCTGTGGTGGTTTGAATAGGAATAGTCCCAACAGATTCATGGGTTTCAATGCTTGCCCCATGGAGAGTGGCAGTTTTAGGAGGTGTGGCCTTGGTGGAGTGGGTGTGGCCTTGTTGGAGGAAATGAGTCACTGTGGGGGTGGGCTTTGAGGTCTCCTATGCTCAAGCTCCGCCCAGTGTTGAATCCAGCCCCCTTCTGCTGCCTGTGGATCAAGATGTAGAAGAACCCTCAGCTTCTTCTCCAGCACCATGTCTGCCTGTAGCTTCCATGTTTCCCACCATGATGAGAATGGACTAAACCTCTAAACTTGTAAGCCTGCCCCAATTAAATGTTTTCCTGTATAAGAGTTGCTATGGTCATGGTGTCTCTTCACAGCAAGATAACCCCTCTCTCTTTCCTATCAGTGACTCCTAGAGGCTCCAGGGTCCATTACCCCTGTTCCCCCATATCTGTATGAACTGAAAAATTAGGGGCTTGGCAGAGCGCTGGAGTTTTGTTGTTCTAAGTGCAAAGAGAGCTCCTCTGGCTTCCAGTAAGTTCTCAGAACCTAGCTGGTCATCCAATTCCTGTTCATGAAGCTAGACGATATTTGTACATCTCAGAAGCTAACATTCTCATCTAATGGTTCATGGCCCTGGTCTGAGGTGGGAGGCAGGGTACAGCATGAATGGAGATCTCCTGACAAATGGGCCTTGAAGTAACCAAGCCCCTTTAAGGCTGGGAGCATTGAAAAGAAGGGCTGAAAATAAGACAGGGTCAGGGAAGTTGGAGGGAGAGGGAGAAGGGCTCAGTTATAGTCTCTGGTTCAATTTATACCTGAAAGTAGCACATATAACCTTGACATCACACTGCAAGCTCTCAGAAACTTTTCCTGGGCTAACTGGTTCTCCAGCAGTTAAGAGGGCAGACAAGGTTAGGAGGATGCTGTCCTAGGCATGAGCCAGGTAGGTGGTAGAGCTTTGCATCCCAGCCTCAGCCACAAAAGACCGGGATACACATAGGATATCCCAGCCCAGTGTCCAGATCCAGCCATCCCTTCCCTGAATATCTCTGGTTTCCTTGGTAGCCCACAAAGTAACAGCCTGCTTCCGTCTCCATCCCATGAGTATAGTGGAAATGAAGTTAGAGGTGGGGCCAGAGAGAGCTTTGCCAAATTAAGCTCAGTAGGCAGGAAGTAGCTGTCACCACTGTAGTACCACAGGGCATGGGATTGCAGGACCGGACATGGTGCCTCTCCCCAACACAGGATGCTCCCCCATTCTTGGGTGGCGGGCTTGAGCAGCTTCTGCTCCTCAAGGATCGACCTCCCCCACAGCTGCGATCACACCAGGACCAGGGACTCCAGTGGGACCAGCCCCCAGGCACTGGTGAAAAGAGAATGGTTCAGTCAGGGCTTGGCTCAGACATAGGGCCCCAGGTGAGCCAGGAGATGACTGTGCCGTGATCATGAAGGCTAATTGCAAGGCTTCTCAGGGGAGGGGCAGGGGCAGGGGCAGGGGCAGGGGCAGGGGCAGGGGCAGGGGCAGGGGCAGGGGCAGGGGCAGGGGCAGGGGCAGGGGCAGGGGAAGGGGCAGGGAGGAGCTTGAAGCAGGCTACTCTTTGTCCTTAATTCCCCTCACCTGGACAAGCGTGAAGATTGCAGAAGCGACGTTCCTGGTACGCGGTCAGGATGTCAGGGCACCAATGTCCACCAGGACCAGGAGGGTGATATGCTCGTAGCCGACGCTGCTGGCCCACCCCACAGCTGCGGGAGCAAGGCTCCCATGGGGCCCAGGATGTCCAGAAACAGTTCTCTGACCCACAGCCAGGACCAGTGCACAGGGGCAGCGCTGCATGATAAGAAAGATCTAGAGCTAGCAGAACCTGTCCCAGGCCCTCCTACCTGCGCCAGCTCAGCTTCAGGTTTCCTCACCTGGGCCAGCCGTGATCTCATCCATACCCCGGGCTCCTGCTCTCTATCTGATACTGACGGGTGTGTGGTTTTGGCAACTGGGTCCATTTGCCTTGTTCTCATAGGGGACAGAAATCCCTGGCTCAAGGGGCTGCTGAGGGACGGGAAACAACCCCACACACAGTACACACACACAAACACACACATATATACAAACACACACACACAAACACACACACATATACACACACATATACACACACAAACACACACATATACATACACACAAACACACACACACAAACACACACATATACATACACACAAACACACACATACACAAACACACATACAAACACACACACAAACACACACACACAAACACAC
Organism: Grammomys surdaster; assembly: GCF_004785775.1. Classification (NCBI taxonomy): domain Eukaryota; kingdom Metazoa; phylum Chordata; class Mammalia; order Rodentia; family Muridae; genus Grammomys; species Grammomys surdaster. Next base: position 136,887 of record NW_021619764.1, on the reverse strand, counting down.
AAACACACACACATACAAACACACACACACAAACACACATACATACACACCACACACACACACACACACACACACACACGGACCAAGGAGCCTGCTAGACTTGGCAGTGCTCAGAGCAGCTGGTAGCTAGTAAAGTAAGCAAGAGGCCTAGAGTCAGACACTGATCTGAGATTAGATTAGATCCTTAGATTGTTCCAGGGGAACTGGGTGTTGAGCTCTAGGTGTGGGTTTGGATCAGTTGTTTGAAGGCTGTGATTAGAGTCATACCTGTACATGAGGGTAGGTTACAGGAACGCTCCTGTGAGGAGTCCCCTGTTGTACAGTTAGCCAAACAGAGGCGTGTGCGGCTGCGCCATGCCGGGTGAGCAGGGTCTGTGCAACTGTGGGAACAGGGAGACCATGGAGACCATGGACCCCAGCCACCTGTGGGAAGGAGGGGCAGAGGAAAGAGTAAGTATACTTTCCAAGTAGTCAGCCAAGGCTCTCCAACCCTTCCAGGAAGTAGGATGGCCAGGGAGGAGGCCCAAAGATAGGCCATACTGGAGAGATTGCAGGAAGATTCAGAATACCTGCAAGGCCTGTCACCGGCTCCACTGTGGATGCTGCAGTCCCTGTGTAAAAGGAAACCTTGCTCAGAAGTGTTTCACGGCCTTCGATGTACCCTACCCGCAGCACACATACACTGCAGAGCATCTGGTAAGAGCTCCAGAAGTGTTGGTTGGAGACCCAAACAAAAGTCTAGTGGTATTGGCTAAAAGGAAGGAAAATCCAGAGATACCAGAAGAAATAAACAGATACAGGAGAGGCTAAAGACAGGCTGAGCCGTCCCTGGCCAGGCAGGTGTTTGCCTAGCTCCTTCCTATGTCCCTTACCAGGACATTCTGGGCTGAAGCAGTATTCCAGGTCCTGAAGGGGCCCTCGGCAGCTCAGTCCACCAGGCACAAGTGTGGGCTGCACACATTGGCGGGTTCGGGTGCGGGTGCCCAGCCCCCCACAGGAGCGGGAACAAAGGCTCCACGTGCCCCAGGGACCAAAGTTGCCATGGACTCTGGAGCACTCCTCCATAGAACAAGACAGCTTCCCATGTACGCAGGAGCTGGGGAAAGCACAGGCACGAGGGGAAGGACAAAGTGGCTCTAATCCCCACTTTATCCCCTCCCCTTACATTCTAGTCCAGTCAGCACCTTGCCAGTTCCCTTACCAGTTTCCACAGACTGTGTGAAGCATCTGGCCTGGGTGAAGCTCATCTCCAGGTCCAAGGGGCTTGCCCTCATCTCCCAGAAGGGTTGGATAAGATCTGAGGGCAGTGCTAGCCAACCCCAGCTCCTGCAGCAGCAAGACTGTCAACACACAGGGACACTCCTGGAGGGGGGAGTGAACAGAAGGAGACAGTGACATCTCCCAGGAGGCTTTCTACTGCGTATCTGTATACAGCTTCTGATGAGACTTGGGTAAAGAGAAGGAATGGTAGCAGAAGGGAGGACCTTGGCCTCAGGAGACATTTCCCAGTACACACAGGACTGAGGGCCTCTAGGCTGTGAGCCAGCTAAGAGTCAGCCATCTTTCTCTACAGAACAGCTAGAGCGACACTGGCAGAGCTCCAAGGATCCAAGACTCGGTGAGGCAGAAAGGATCCCGCCAGTAATCAGTGGACTCTGGGTGTCTCAGTGTGAAACCAGCACTGATGTTCAACATCCCCCTGACCTTGGAGCTTCTCTTTCTCCATCAGGGTCAGTGTCATAATCTCTCAGTCAGGGAAATGGAGCCAGAAAACACCTCAGGTTCTGGCTGGCAGAGGCCACGAGGATTAGATGTAAAATCCCAGAACATCTATCTATTGGACCCAACAGAGCGGAGAGAGCACCTGCCTGCCATCTGTCCCCACAGCTGGAGACAGGGATCTGGGGCCAGGTAGGGCGAAGGTGTGGCGGTATTTCCCCACAGTGATGTGTCAGGGAATAGAGGATAATGAAGACCCACAGCCCCCGACACAGAGGATAGGCCTGCTGGTCCATGTGCCATGCGCAGTTATGGGAGCCCAGTAGAAAAGGCCTCTCAGGTTTGAGTGCTACTTAAGGTCCCATGACAAAGGGGACTGTCTAAGAGGCCACAGGTACCTTGGGAGTAGGGAGCTGTCAGATGCCAGGGACAGTGGGCACAGCCTTGGGCTCCTGGCCAGCTGAGTTCTCACCTGGACACAGGCCGAGTGATGCTGAAAAGTGCCCTCTGGACAGTGACACCCCTCCTCACAGCTCTCAGAGAAGCAGGCCACCTGTCCAGTGACATGAGCGCAAGAGAAGGGGCAGCCCTCGCTGGGCTGGCATTCCCGGTATAGTCGGCCAGCTGGGCAGCCTGTCTCTGGGACAACACTGGAGTCAGTGCCCTGTCTGATTCTGCCCTCACTACCTACCCCTGTGCTCACCATCTCTATAGCCTGAGAGTCACACTGTCCACCCTCTTGGCTGTGTCCCTTCCCCAAAGGCTCCCCCACAATCTAGCTGTCTCCTCCTTTACTTGCTCATAACTAACAAGGGAAGAGAATGAAGGAGGACAGGAAGAGGATACTACAGGCACTCAGAGTCAGGCTCAAAGGACCTGAGAGGACTCAAGGCTCAAGGCTCATTGGGTAGAGGATGGCTGGGCTCACCCTTGCAGACATGGATGTGGCAAATTTGGCTCTGCTGGGCCAGTCCAGGGCAGGGGGGTTGGGCACACTGCCTGGACCGTAGCTGCTCCCCTCCCCCACAGGAAACACTGCATTTCTCCCAGGGTCCCCAGGAGCTCCATATCCCAGGACCAGGGCAGCTGGGCACCTCATGGCACTGCAGGACACCTGCCACACAGGTGCTGGTGACAAGGAAAAGGGCTTCAGCAAGAGGGCCTGGTCCACACCCCTGAAGGCACCACTGTCCAGCTCCATAGCTTAGTCCCAGCCCACTTACCAGTTGTCACAGGGTCCAGTCACCACCTCTCCAGGTTCTAGACTCTCCCAGGAGCTGAGTGTGGACCCTACTGACCGGCTCCAGTTCTCGGGGATCCCTGAAGGCACAGGAGCAAGGGTGTAGCTAGACAGCACAACAGCCTCGCCTCGCTCCTCATCCAACACTCCTGGATTCTAGAACCCCTTCCAACATTACCCATGCCCTGAAGAAAGGAGATGCAAACTCTCTAACCTGGACTAGCCCAGGGTGTGGGAAATGCAGGGCTTCCAGTTCCCAGCTTATAGCCTGGGCCTGGGCCTCCATGGGTAGAGATGCAGAACCAGGCAGTGATACTGAGCTCAACAGGCTGCTGGCGGAAGCGGGTGGCAGAGATGAGGGGAAGGGAGGTACTACTCACCCATGGCTCTAGGCTGGAAGTGACAGTGGCAGTCAGCTGGGAACACACAGAGCCCATCCTGGGAGAGCTGGCCTGGGGGACACCCACAGCCAGCCTGGCAGCCTGCCGAGCCTGGCTGGCATGTACTGCCAAGGGACAGATCCTGGCAGGAATGAGGACATGGCTGTCCACATGGGAAGAGATCCTGGCCCCCTCCACAGTCTGGGAAGAAAGTGAAAGCATTACTGTTAAGGAGCTATCCCGAGAGGTAAGAGCCTCCTGTTACGCAGACATTGGCCCCGCCCTGACACCTCACCCAGAGCATTGAGGCTGCCCTATGTACAGTGGTACTCAGAGTCAGAGGCAGCGTGTCTCTAGACCTACAAAGGACTCTCCCTTACCCACCCCCAAAGCCTTCACCTGTACACAGGGTGGAGCTGTTCCAACAAGGGCGACTCTGCTGATGGCCTCCAAGACAAGGCATGCCTCCATCAGAGGGGGGAGGATGGCTGCACACCCGGTTCCGATAGGACTGCCCCAGGCATTCATCACAGGGAGACCATGGCCCCCAAGGGCTCCAGGCTCCATCCACTGCACCAAGGAGACAGAATTGTCTGTCTTGGAAGACTCAGGAGGCCATCAGGGTCAGAACATATATTGGGGTTTCTGGGACAGGGTCACAGGCCTCATGGGAACATCACACCTGGGCATGCGGTGGGGTTAGGGCAGGCCTCCATTTGATGCTGCACTCCTGTTTCCCCTGCCTCCTCAGGGCACGGGGTACCCCCATGCTGGGGAGCAGGGCAGACACAGGCCCTGGAGCGGGTCCTTGTTTGGCCCCTGCAGGGCTGGGAGCATGCTGTCCACTCTGACCATGAGCACCAGTCTCCAGACACTGCGAATGGTAGGGTAGGCATTGGATATAGGTGATATGATCCTGAGGTTGCCCCCTTACACTCCTGCTCCCCGCCCCACGCTGCAAGCGAGCACGTACCTCGGCAGGGGAGGTCTGTGCAGTTAAGTCTCCCCTCCACACAGGTGCTAGGCCAGGATGGAGCCAGAGGAAAAGATGACAGTTTAGAATGGCCTAGGCCACCACACACTCATCTGGCTTCTGCTTCCTTCCTCTCCATCTTTGCACCTTCATGGTGTAGTCTATCCCCTTCTTCCTATTCTCTCATGCTTCAGAAGCCTACCTGTCTCGTCAGCTGGCCTTTTGGGATAGCATGACAGGTGTGCAGTATTTGGTAATGACTGTAGGTGACTTACAGGTAAGTGAAGGCAGGCAGCAAGAATAAACACCCTATCTGTTGCTTCTTCTCTCCCCCTCAAGAACAAATTCTCAGCCCTCAGCAGACATATGGAGCTGGCTGCCTCAGTTTCCCCTCCTATTAGATTCCTGTCATGGGGCCTACTCTACATCTTCTCCAGGGGAGGGGGTATCTAGTATACTACTGTCTGAGCAGGACTTAGATGCCCAGACACCAGGCAAGCCAGCCTTGCCAGCATGCTGCCTTGTGTCCCAGGAATACTGCACGGCCTCTCACCAGTGGTTACAGCCATCAGGCCTCATCAGCTGTGTGCCTGGACGATGACGCTTCCCGGTCAGTAGGTCCAGGCAGCTGCAGTGACTGGGCTGCACGCAGATGGTCCCATCGGCACTCAGTACCTTGCCCAGGGGACAGTAGCAGCCTGGCTGGCAGTGCCACACACAGTGCTGGAGAGGTGGGCAGAGAACAAGCAGAGGGTTTAATCAGCAGGAAACAGCCTGCGGTGGAGAGTTAGAAAGAATCCCAGACCAAGTTGGAAGGATGGTGGGTGGATGTGATGGTTAATCTTGATTGCTAACTTGATTTAGAATCACCATGGAAACAAAACCACACTCTAAATGTGAGTGGTAGCATTCCATGTGAGGGGGTCCCGGACAGAGTCAGAGAAGAGCATCATCCTCTACTTCCCAACTGTGGATGTGATATGACCACTGCCCTCAGTGCCTCTACACCTTCTGCAAAATGATGGGCTTCCCCCTACTAACAGCACACCTGCAGAAGCCCTTCCATTCTGAACTTACTTTGGTCCGTATCTTGTCCCTGCAATGAGTGAGAAACACTGTGAAAATGAAGGGTGCCCAGAGAGGGAGGAAAGCACAACCTTACAACTCCTTTCTCTTGTAAGAACTGAGGAAGGGCAGGAAGGGAACCAGCGTGCTACTGAGTTCCCTGTCACTGAGAAGAGGAAGGTGGGGACCAGTCCTACAGATTCACCCCTCAGCTCCCAAGGAATGTATCTGAAAGCTGGGTACCTGCAAATGTGAAACCTCAATCCCCAGGGGTTGCAGACTCAGTGTGGGGCCTGCACCGATTGCCTGGGAACTAAGGCATGCCCAGACCTCCCTAGCACTCGGGGAGCAGGTGCCCTGGAAAGCTGGATAGCAAGGGAGGCTGTGGGAAAGAGCTGGGAACAGGCCTTGTTCAGGATGACCTGCAGCGACCATCCAATTCTAGGTGAATTCTCTTGCACCCCTTCTTCCTCCTCATCACCTCTCTGACACCATCCCTGGCCTCCAGTATATATATATATATGGCTCAGGCCTCAAAGCACCGTCTTCAACTTCTAAGCTCTTATAATGTCCAATCTTTAATCCATGTCTGTCTTCCTTCCCCCAGAATGTGGGATCACAGATTCAGAGACCTTGTCTGTATTTGCCTCCAACTGTGTCTACAGTGTCCGCGTAGGTGTACACACACACACACACACACACACACTCATTTTGTACACCAAAATGTTTATGGCACTTACGATGATATAGTGAGATGATTTCCCCCCTCCCACATGTTTATGCTGTGTTTGCAATGGCATTTTAATTTAGAAACATTGGCTGTACTGAAGCCAAGGGCTGCTGGAGAAGGCTGGCTCTCTCATCAGTAAGACGGAGCAAGCCTACACTGTTGTAAACTAAAATCCAGGGCCTCAACCAGGATGCCTGTTCCCCATTTTTCTCTGCAAGAGACCATGAGCCCAAGGCCTCTTGTTCCCCAAAGGATGTTTCTCTGGACAGCCAAAGGTCATGTGGGAATACCAAGGGGGACCAGACTCACCACAAGGTCATCACAGGAGCGAGGACAAGGAGGGCCACAGGGGCTGTACTCTGCCCCTTCAATGGCACTGCAGTTGGTCACTGGGAAGACAGAATGGGCTGAGAGTAGGTTGGAGACCTTGGCCTGCCTCCCAAGACTGCTTCCTAGCTTCTCACTCTTTGTTCTTGAGACCACCCCATCCTCTGCAGGTACCTGGGCATGGCTGAGCCTGGCAGGCCTCCCCCTGGGCCTGAGGTCCCTCACAGAAATCCCCCAGGCCCTGAGGTGGTGGCTGGTCACAGGCTCGGGTCCGGCTCCGCAGGCCTCCTCCACAGCTCCGACTACAGCCAGACCAGGGGCTCCAAGGACTCCAGCCCCCTGCTTCTGAGGGAGCAGCAGAGGAAGGGATATGAAAAGGTTTGAGGTTGCTGGAGGCTTCCAGTACAAGGATGAGGTATCCCAGAGATAGCCCCACCCAGGGCTTCAGGGCAATCATCAGCTTAAAGGGACACTTACGATTGCATCCTGGGAGGAGACATGGCTCTTCCTCAGCCTCAGGGCCTGGGCAAAGGGTTGTAGGGGCAGCCACTGTGGTCAGCAGAACCAAGCTGAAGGCTTCCCTATTTGGGGGGCTGTCACAGAAGCGGCGCCGGTGGCGTCGGGCAGGGCTGCAGGAGGCTGAACACACGCTCCATGGAGTCCAGGATGACCACGCAGGCTGGCCTTGGGGTGTATGGGAGACAGAGAAGAGAATGATGCAATGTGGAGAGGTACTATGACACCTTCTGCCTCAGCTCTTCTGAGGCTTGTCTCCTACCCCAACCGAGACCCATGGCTGCTAGGGATGGGAAGCAAGGACACATGAGTAGTGAGAAGCCTTTCTCACCTTCCTCACAAGGCCAGGAGCTACAGTTGGTGATGAGCCCAGAGATGCAGGAGCTAGAAGGAAAAGCAGAGGCTTTGGTGCACCCCAGGTACACTGGGTGCCCACAGAGACTATGTTCAAACTCTGGCCGCTGAAACTTGCAAATGTGACATTTATTTGGAGGTAAGATCCTTCCAGAGATAACCAAGTTAGTAAAGTTGTTGGAGGGGGTGTGGCCAATCCAGTGTGACCTGTGTTCCTGTAAGAAAAGGGTATCCGGATGCTGACCTACACAGGGGGAAGATGATGGAAAGAGAGAGAAGACAGCTCTCTGCAAGCCAGAAAATGCCAGATGGGTGCCAAAACGGTGAGTTAGAACAAATGCTCCCTCAGCCCTCAAAAGGCACCAGGTCTGCCAATACCTTGATCTAGGACATGTGTGGCCATCAATGGCTGTTTTTCAAGGCCCCTACCTCCAGAACATGTGCATGTTTGTGTACATGTGTATGTGTTTGTGCGTATGTATGTATGCGCATGTGCTTGGTGTGCATGTGTGTATACATGCATTTATGTGCATGTATATTGGTATGGTATATTTTGTTACAACAATCCTAGAAATTAACACAAGTAGAGAAAACAAAGACAGGTGACTTTTCTTTCATTACTGGAGATTTAATTAGCGGTCTGACACATGCCAGGCAAGCCCTCTGCCACTGAGTATGTTTCCAGCCCCTGAGAGAAGACAGACAAGGATGGGTGGCTGGAGAGTTGCGGGCAGGTTCAGATGGCAGGGCTGGTTGGTTGTGGCTAGGGGAAGAATGGGCATCTATTTGGCCAACTGGAGCCAATATCCCCTGCTACTGAGGAGAGGCAGATGGGTATACTTGAGTTCTCGGGAACCACAGGGCTACTGCAGACCTGGGCGTGGGAGGGTCTTACCAGTTCTCACATGGAAGAATCACAGCACTGCCTGGGGAATAAAGGCGCCCCCTGTGGGCACAGGGGCAGTCCTGGGCAGGCACACATACGTTGTTCTGGAATAGAAAGCCCTTTGTCACCCTGGCTCCAGCCTGCTCCAGTCAAAGCCAGAACTCCGTTTCCTAGTCCCTCTCAAGAGCCACCCAGACGCCTTCCACAGAACTCTACACAGGTCCCTCTATCAGCTGAGGATCACATGGGCACATGAGCCTCTCCTTCAGGAAGAAAATGACCCCCCACCATTGCAAGGCATGAGACTGAACTGTTAAATGAAATCAACTGTGTGAGATATATATTTTTCATATGAACTATGACTTAAACGACAGCAGAACTCCCTCTAACAACCCGGGCAACCATTTTCTTTAAGGAGTGCATCTGTGTCTGTAGCCAGCACCAGTAGGCAACCCTGAGTATGCCTTACTTATTATCCACTCACCTGAGTGCCCAGTCTAAAACTGAGCGTTCGGTGGGTGCTCAGCGCATAGTTGGTGGTGGGTAGGAGGACACACATTTGAAGGTGTGAAATGTATAAAACACTTCTCTGATCCACCACCACTTTCATAAACAAGAGACCAGCTATCTAGGGTATCTTTAACTCAGCAGGCTCTTTGTCTCCAGTCCCAAACCTTTGGCACCATTGCCCAGGCCCCTGGCTATTTATTCCCTGCTAAACCAGGGTCCCAAGCCATGAGGAAGTCCCAGTTGTGGTCAGGCAGTGGGATACTTACTAGCAGGAGCATTCCCGAGAGGCAGTAGCAGCCAGGGTGGCAGGTCTGATTAGCCTCTCTAGGGGTGCTGAGATGAGCACAGGAGGCTGGACCCTGGGCACAGTCCAGCCATTCCTGGTCCTCGGGACACACACCTGGCACTGGTCCTGTAGACACATGTGACAAAAGGAAAAGCACAGAGCCTGTCCACTTAGCTCCCTTCTGGGATCCTAGCATGGGAGAGGCACCCGTTCTGGGTATTGCTGAGGTTACCATAGAGGTCATACTGTTTTAAGGGACAGGGCTGCAGCGGGCAGGGTGTTAGAAGCATCCTAGCTTGGGGGGAATGAGAACTAGGATCTCCCCAAGCCATCCCTCACCTGCACAGGGCTGCAGGCTGCAGGTAGAGAACTCAATGGGGCTGTGCGGGCCACTGCCTTGAGTGCGGTTTCGGTAGCCACCACCACAGGGCACTGAGCATGGAGTCCAGGAACCCCATGCTGCACCAGGGCCTATGGGTAACATTCAGACCGCTAAAGGTCTCACCTTCCACACCCAGCACACTTCCTTCCCAAACCGATATCCAAACACACCCCTTCTTTCTCATCTTGTGTAGCTTTACCTGCAAGATCACTTCCTCTCTCAGAGACCTGGAGCCTTCAGAGAGGAAGTGGGCTGGCCTCTAGGGAGGGTCTTTCTTAGGGAGTGGACTAGCAAGGCCTCTGGGGACCCTTAGGGAAGTTCCTTATATAACTCCTGGGGTCCTGAGGGCTATTCTTGGTTTCTCTCTGGAAGGAACCCTAGATAGGTTCTTCAAGGAAGTCTTGGGCCCTAGGTCCCCACTCTCACCTCGGCATGGCCTCAAACTGCAGAATTCAGCATCTAGGTTGGGACCTTGGCACTCGGCACCCCCAAAGGCAGCTGGCGGTGCAGTGCCAGCTCTGAAGCGCCGTCGAATGCCCACATTACAGCTTTGGCTGCAAGGGCTCCATGGAGTCCAGGGGCTCCAGCCACAGGCCACTGCCAGGGTGAAGGGACAGATGTCTGAGACCAGGGCAAGCTGTCCTGCACCCTGACTTTCCTGGGACATTACCAACCCCCCAGGAGGCTATCACTGCAGGGTCTAAAGTCCCCCACAGTCTCAGCACTGAGCACCACATGGAGGGAGTACCTGGACAGCGCTCTGAGGTGCACACCATTTCTCCAGAGATGCAAGTGCTGCCAAGAGATAGTCCAGTGAGCTCTAATCCAGTCTACCCAGTCCTTGCCCTTGAAACACTGGATACCTGCCTCAAGGACCAGGGAGCTGAGCCACCAAATATATAAAATTCACAGAAATAAATTCTGTGCGACTTGGATTCTCAAACCTCCCTCCCAAATCCAGTGGGCTCTGTGATGCTGGGGGGGTGGGGGGGTCGGTATTAGAGTGTCCTCTGCTGGCAAAACATGGTGTCAGTTTTGAGTACTTCAAAGAGCAGAACTCAAGGGACCCTATGTAGAGAAGGAGAAAACCCCTTCCAGAGGGGCTCATGAGCCCCCCAGTTGGGTAGCTATAACAACTAATGGGTGCAGGTGGAAGGACAGTCTGTTTTCTTTAAGGACATGGCTCGTGGTGGGTGGACCATTCTCCAGTGGATGGTTCCCTACTCATGAGTAGCTAGACAACAGCCTTGAGTTAGAAGGGGTTGGGGTGGATCTGGAAGTAGTTAAGGGGAGGAGTGAGGAGGAATAGGATCAGAATAATTATATGCACATGTGAATTTGTCAAGAATGAAATTATATTTTAAAAAGGAAGCCCCTCTTTAGTTTGTAGTTCCACTCTACACAGGACTCCCGCCTCTCTGAAACCCAGTCTTCTCACAGTCATAGTGAACACTTCCTGTAGACACCTGCGCCGTAGCCAGTGTCTCATTCACTGCAGTCTTCTCAGGAATCGTGTCTAGTGTGGTCCACATATTCAGCCCTCAGCCCCCCGCCCCCAACATGCACTGAGAGAGTATGTGAATGAGTCCATTTCTGCCTGACTCTGGAGCATAGCCCCTCCCTTCGTACACTTCTCCCCTGCTATGTCCCCACCGCATCCTCCACTGGTCGCCTACCAGTTGTTGCAGTCTAGGTGAGCCACTGCTCCCGGTGCATAGAGCTGCCCGTGCAGCTGGCAGGGGCACTGGCTGAGGGGCAGGCAGCTAGCATTATGTAGGAAGAGGCCAGGGGGACAGTTGCAGCTAGGAGCACAGGAGCCAGTGCACTCCACCCCAGGATCCTGCGCCAGGCACAGCTGAGGGCACGGACCCCCTTCCTCGATACACTGCTCTGCTGAGCGGAATACCATATTCTCTGGGCACTGGGCTAGATGAGAGGACAGAGAGGGTCTGAGCCAGGAGAGATGCTGACAAGGAGGAAAGCCTGGATGTAGTGACTGACAGGGCAGAGGTGAGGAAGTCCCTCCCCACCAGTCCTCTCCCGTTCCCACCCCTTGTCCCAGAGCTGGGCTCCACTGGATATGAATGCTCTTGAGAACAGAAGAACACCAGTGTCTGGTCCAGGAGGAATGCCCAACGGATCAGGGAGCAAGGAAAACAGATTTCATGGGCTAATGCTGCACCCCCACCCCATGAGTTCTGCCTTTGAGTGGGCTCTGCCTCCAAGGTCACATACCCTTATCAGGGACAAGTAAAGTGTCTGGCCCAATATCTGGTTCCCAGCAAGTGGGAGGAAGAGGGGACTTGGAGAGATACTGGAGTCCCCGAAGGCTCCCTAGCTCTCTGTGGCATGTCAGAGGTCAGATAAGCACAAAGAGAAAGCTTGAAAAGTCAAAACCCAGGGTGGACGGGGTCACCTGGAAAGCGTGGAAGAAATGTGGCACCTGTGCACGGATGCATGTTGCAGTCTCTGGTCTGAGTGTGGGGTCCTAGGCACACAGGGTTCCCAGGAGCAGAACTAGAGCAGCTGCGCCCACGAGTCTGGATGCCACCATTGCAGGAGGCTGAGCAGGTGGACCAGGAAGCCCATAAACCCCAGGCACTCGGCACTGTCAGGAAGAACAGAGGCCATAGTGGAAAACATGAGCAGGGGAGGAAGGGATTTCAAATAATCCCAGATAATATCAATCAAAGTTTCCCATTTTTAAAGAGACTTTGGGTGGGGGTGAGATGGGGTGGCTTAAGGACATCCACCAGGTTGGCTGTTTCCCCTCCTTCCTGGGGGTTTGACTAGGTCAAGGGGTCATTCTCTTTTTCCTATTTCCTCTAAGGTTCCCAGCCACACTAGGAAGGCAGGGCTGTACCTGGGCACACAGTGGGGCTGCAGGGTTCCTCCTGGGTGGCCTCTCCAGGACAGAATGTGTCCTTGGAGCTGGGGCACAGCCGAGAACGCTGCCGCCAGCCAGGGTTCCCCCCAGGGACAAGGCAGCTCTGGGAGCAGGAGGACCAGGATGTCCAGGGTGTCCAACCTGGTATCTCTGAAAGGAAAGACAGTTAGAGGCCTGTTGTATAGAGACAGGCTGGCCAAAGGGTTGGGCTTCTGGGTCAGGTCTGAAAAACCAAGCGGCTATGAAGGGTTGGGATCACTCCTACGGCTCTGTTCTTAGGACCCAGTTCTGCAGCTCCACGTCTCACCCTCCCCTAGGGCACAGCCTTCCATGGATCCTGCCGAGCTCATGCCCATGCTTCCCCATGGTTCAGCCATCAGCCCATGACGCTCCCCATCCTCAGTCACTCAGCCCAGCTCTTCTAGATTTCTCAATATGGGAAACGTCAAAGTTCCCTGTGACGTGTGACCACCCCTCTGAGATCACCATTCACTCTCCACTGACTCCACTACTCAGCCTCCTGCCCTCATTCCCTGTCACCCACCACTCATTCTGCCTCGCAGACTGACAGCAAGTAGCCTACACTTTAGTGACTTCCCTCGGTCCACACATAGCCTGAGGCAAAGGGGGCAAACTGGCACTTTTTTCCTGCCTCTAAGAGTCCTATCTGCTCTGGGTACCTGAAACCCTCAGCAGCTCATCCTTCCAGCCTCTGCAGACACCTGTCCCCGCATCCAGCCTGCCCAGGTATCCAGGAAGTCTGCACCAGAGCCTATCTGTCCCACCCCAAAGCACACTCACCTAGCCGGGTTCCAGGACCACAGCTTGGAGGGGTGGGCACGACTCTTACTTCTACTTTCTGGCTATGCCTAACCTTCCACAGTACCCACTGCAGTTTCTGTCGGCATTAGACTTCAGGCAGGAAAGGGAAATGGAGACACCAGCCTCCTCCAGCAATTTCACTCACTAGCTATCTAAGGTACCAGCCAGGTCAAGGACTTGGAAAAAAGGAAGGCAGTCTCCTGTTTTACTGTACCTGTCCCACAGTCTGTGTAGCAGGCCTGCAGTTCCTGCTTGTCACCTTCACATGGGGAACCTCCAAGTGCCGCAGGAGGGTTGGTGGGGGACCTGAAGAGGGACTTGCCTGGGCATTCGTCTTCCTCCTTCACCACCCAGTACTCCTGCCCTCCTTATCCTTTTACCATTCCTTTCCTACTAGGGCAGCCCGCTCTGACCCTCTCTCCCCATCTCCTCCACTCTTGCCACAGCTCCACACCTGAACCTGGCCCTCACTCCAGAGCCACAAGAGCGATCACAAGCAGTCCAGGGGGACCAGGTAGACCAGCCACAGGACTGGGAGCAGGCCCCTGGCTTACACAGCAGTATCCCCTTCTCACACGTGCTACAGAGAACAGAAGGGGAAGGATCCAGTAGCACCAGAGCCTCTCCATTCAGCATCATTTCTCCAGAGCACCCCCCCCCATCCCCGGCCCAGCAGCCTCTCCCAGCCCAGTACTCAACCCTAGACTAGCACCACCCCTTAGTGTAGCACGCTCACCATTGGCTGCAGTTGTTCAGCAGGAAGGTCAGCCTGGGCTGTATCAGCTTTTGGCCCACCAGGCAGGGGCATTCAGAGAGGGGCAGACAGTGAGAGTCCTGGAGGAAGAGCCCAGGAGGGCAGCGGCATCCTGGGTGCAAGGAAAAATCACTTAGGGACAGTGCTGAGCTTGGAAGGGCACCTCTTACTTCCTCTTTTTGGCTCTGCCTCACCTTGCATGCAGTGCCCACTGCAGCTTCTGTTGGCTTCGGGGTCCAGGCAGGAGGGTGGACATGGGGGTACGAGTCCCTTCTGGCACAACTCAGCATTCACATGCACAAGGCCTGCCTCACAGTCTGAGGGGAGAAGAGCTCAAGTAGGGTGGGCACCAGAAGATCCTGAGACAAACCCTGGGACTCTACTGTCGGAGGTCCCTCCCAGCCAACTTCCCTTTACCTGTGTCACCTGGGCAGAGCTGCAAGTTGCAGGGTGCCTTCTCATGGGAAGGCCCAGGGCATGGGGCACCACTATTCTTGGGAGGAGGGTCCACACAGCTCCTCTGACGACTCTGGTGACCACCTCCACAGGAGACACTGCAGGGCTCCCAGGGCCCCCAGTCTCCCCATGCCCCAGCCACTGTAGAGGAAGAAGAGGATCCACCAGAAAGACTCCATGGAGACAGGCTGTGTAGAGAGGTTAGGGCCACGCCAGGGAGCCTTTCCCAGCCCCTTGGGGGTAGGTGGCCTGGCAGCCAAGGGCAGCACCCTAGCAGTTCTAAAGTCCTTGTATTGTGGCAAACTGCCTGTGAGTGAGAAAACCAGTGAAAGCCACCTGGGAACTCCAAGAATAGCGTTCCAGCCCCTGGCAAAGTTATAACGCCAAAACCCTGAAGTGGCGCACATCTGGCAGCCGTGACACAGGAAGCTACCAAAGCCAGGGATGCTATAGGAGCTATGGAGAGGTGTGTGTCTGTCTGTCTGTCTGTCTGTCTCTTTCTGCATGTGTCTGTCTGTCTGTCTGTCTCTCTCTTGTGTGTGTGTGTCTGTCTCTCTCTCTCTGTCTCTCTCTGTCTCTCTCTGTCTCTCTCTCTCTCTCTCTCATGTGTGTGTATGTGTGTGTGTCTCTCTCTCATGTGTGTGTGTCTGTCTCTTTCTCGTGTGTGTGTATGTCTCTCTCTCTCTCTCTCTCTCTCTATCTCTCTCTCTCTCGTGTGTGTGTGTATGTGTGTGTCTCTCTCTCATGTGTGTGTGTCTGTCTCTCTCTTTCTCGTGTGTGTGTGTCTGTCTGCCTGTCTGTCTCTCTGTCTCGTGTGTGTGTGTGTGTGTGTGTGTGTGTATGAGTGCGCGTATGTGCGTGTGTACCCTCTCAGCAGCACATAGAGCAAGCTGGGAGCCACTGTGGTAGAGTGACTGAACAAAAAGGTCTATAAGGCCATCAGCCATGGAGCCAGGGGCAGGTGAGTGGTAGCCAGCTGTCACTTAACACACCCTCTTACGTTCTCGTTCTCTTCCTCCCGCCTCACACATGGAAACGTGAATGGATGGAGGTGAGAATGACTGTGCAGGAATACTAGTTTACAGCCTGAAAACCCTGAGTGAAGAGATGCCCTTGGGCTACCTTGGGCTACCTAGGCAGACAAGGAAGGGTGGGCAGGGCCAGGGGAGAGAGTATCCTGACAACTCTTTGAAAGCTGGGATTACATGATCACAGGGCTATCTTTGGACTAGAGTCCCAAAAACCCAGACACAAGGAGAGCAGGGCACTTGTTGAGGGTCTCTGATATGAACCAATCAGGTCTCCCGCAGCAAGCGGCCAACCCCTATTTCCTTCTGAAATGCTAGGCTACCTGGGCAGGCTTGCACAAAGCAGGACTGGCTACGGAACTGGTCCAACAGACAGCTGCCTCCAGGCAGGGGAGGTCTCAGCAGCTCTCGGTGCTGGAAGATGAGGCCCAGGCCACAGCTGCGACTGCAGTCACTCCAGCCAGACCAAGGTGCCAACACACAGTCGACTGCAGGGGAAAGCACACCAGGGCTTAGAAGGAGGCTCAAGCAGGAACAGGACCCTCAGGACTGTGCCTCAGGCCAGCACGTACCACAGCCATCCTCATCAGAGCCATCCTGGCAGTTCACCTGAAGGTCACAGCGATATTCAAGGGGTAGACACTCCCCACTGCCACATCTCAGCTGACGTGGGGAGCAGAGGGCCCTTGAGGCTGGCAACCCAGGGAGGGCAGTAGTAGGCACAGTGAAGGGCTCAGCACCTGCTGCCAATGGGTCATTTGAGGAGAGAGAAGGAGGCACACGAATGATTTCTGGCTGGATGAGAAACCCAGTCCTTGAACTTGAGGCCCAGATTGGGACAGTTGGCCGAGCAGAGGCCTTCCCACTCCTCCCAGTGCTTCTGGCGTCCTCCACTCAGGATGAGCCCACATAAGGTCTTTGTTCTACACAGTTTCACAGCTTCTCTACTTGTAAGTATCCAGAGAGAAGTCAGTGCATGCAGAACAGCCCTTCCCCTCGGTTATCCTCTCTCCGAATGGGTTCTCCCTGGGGTGCTGGTTACTATGATTGGTCAACAGTTTTTCTTTGGATTAGAAAACCAAGCTTTGATGAAAATGATCTACCTTGGGTAGATGGACGGATGGATGGACGGACGGATGGATGGATGGATGGACAGATGAGTAGAGACTATGTGGATAGATGGATGAATATGTGGGTACATGGATAGATGGATGGACAGAGAGATGAGTGTGTGAATGAGATAGCTAAGTAGATGGTAAGTAAATAGGTAGGTGGGTAGGCAGGTGCAAGAGTAAATAAATGAATGTACAGACAGACAGACAATAGATAATAAGATAGATAGCAAATGGATATGTGGGAAGATTGGTAGGCAGATAGGTCAATAGATTAATGGATATACATGTGGAGAGAGGGATGGACAGATTGAATAAATGATCAGATGTATGGATGTGTGGATGAAAAGGTGAGTGTGTGTATACATGGGTAGACTTAAGAGTACATGGTGGGTTTAGAGATACCTCAGTGGTTAAGAGTACTGCTTGCTCTTCCAGAGGACCCATGCTTGATTCTCAGCACCCACATGGTAGTTCACAACCATTTTAATTCCAATTTCAAGGAACCAATATCCTTATCTGGTCTCCATGAGCATACACATGTGGTATACATTCATGCACATGTGTGCGTGCGCGTGCACATACACGCACACACACATACAGACACACACAAAACAATAAAAGTATTTTTAAAAAGAACAGATGGATGACAGATACGTAAAGAGGTGGATGGAGCAATGGATAAGTGGGTGGGGGATGGGTGAGTGTGGGGGATGGGTGGGTCAATGTATCAACAGATAAGTGGGAAGGCGGACTGATGGACAGTTGAGTATCCTCAAGAGCCAAATAGGTTTAACAAAACAGGCTGGGACCCAATGTCTAGCCCGTTCTCTTCATTATCTTCCAAGACTCTGGTGCTCCTAGTCGGTTTTACAATTTCTCTCTTTCCCTGATGCTCCAGCCCTTCCCATATCCTTCCCATAGGAGCTACCCAGATCTGAAACCCTCTTGTCATCCCCAGGGTGTGATGCAGTCCCTCCAGCTCACCACAGTGCTGCTCATCGGAGCCGTCAAGACAGTCCTCCTTCCCGTCACACAGCTGCTCCTGCTCCACACAGCCCAACACATCACAGGGCACCTGCCCAGGACCACACCGCACGGGTGGGAAGGGCCTGGGGCTGACACTTTGACCTGCAGACAGGACACCACCACAGGATGCCAGCTGACTTGGGAACCAGCCACTCTTACCCTTCTTCCTTGGTCAGTTCCAAGAAGTCTTCAACTTCTCTTAGTGTCTAGGATATATCACTTTCTGCCTTTCTTGAGGTAATGAAAAAGAAGTGAGTTGTGTCAGAAAGGCCCATTCTAGCAAAAAAATGACGTGGAGCCATATGATCTTGATCTAAGTGACGAACCTCTTGTGGCTTCTGCTCCTCACAGAGAAGCTGAGTTCACACAGGTTTTTCAGGCAGAAGAGTCTTACCAACAGGAGTTCCTGGCGTGACTGAGTGTGGGGGATGTACCGTCACAGCTGCCATTCCGGGGTGTAGACTCTTGGCACCAGGAGAGAAGGTAGAGGTGGAGGGGGTGGTCAGAGTCTGCATAGAATGCCCTGAAACAGGCAGAGGGCCCTCAGAAGCACAGATGAGACCTGCTGTCTCCCCTGAGGATGGAGGGGGAGTGAGACATCACTGGCTCAGTTCCCTGGCCTATGAGAGGTGGTGCGACAGACTCTGAAGAAGGCACCCCTGGTTCCCACATGGTGCAGGATAATCACAGCTATCACAGGACCCCTCAGATAAAAAAGAAAGGATTTCTATCACCCAAGGAGCACAAGAAGGGGGTTAAGGGAAAGAAGAAGAAGAACAGATGTGATCTAATACTGTACTCTAGTTGCACAAAGACACAGCAACTTCCCAGTATGAGTTCATTATAAAATAAGGCGTTAAGAAGTGGGAAAGAGCTGGGCAGTGGTGGCGCACGCCTTTAATCCCAGCACTTAGGAGGCAGAGGCAGGTGGATTTCTGAGTTCGAGGCCAGCCTGGTCTACAGAGTGAGTTCCAGGACAGCCAGGACTACACAGAAAAACCCTGTCTTGGAAAAAAAAAAGTGAGAAAGAACTGGAGCCATTTAAACGTAACAGCAGAAGGAGCAAACATGACTGAGACTCAGGATGAGGGCCTTGCCACTGATGTGAAGACACAAACTTGATCTGAGCTTCCTGACAGCTGGAGTGAGAAGGAGAGCCAGCCATGCATTTTCTGCCAAAAGATTCATCTTCAAAGACAGCCTTTTTTGGGACCAGACTTAGAATGAGACTAGGATTCATCCCATGAGCCCACATGTTGAAGAAGTGATTTTTTTTTTCAAAAGACACAAAGACATGGTGCAGCCAGACTGTTGAACAACTTCCACTAGAATTCACAGGGAAGAGCCTCCTAGTCTCAGAGGCGAGGAAACTGAGGCACAGGGTTGGGATGGTTTGTCCAATATCTTCCAGGATAGACAGTACAGCTTGCTCCTTTGCTGATCCATGCTCATCCAAACCCACATTGAGTCAGCTCCCTCGAGGACCATGGTGCAGGCGTCACGTGGATCAGTAGCCACGGGACAGCTGATGCGTGCTGAGCAAGGAGTCCCTTTTACTGCTTACAAGTATCCTAAAATGGGCACCCTGTCCCCTCACACTTTAGAAAAACACCTAACATCATGGTTAGGTGAGAAGAAAGACATAGATGAGGCCAGGTGGTATCTCGACTTTCTTAAGGAGGCTGGCCCAGGATAGGGGCTGGGAGCTGCAGCCATAGGGACAATTGCTCAGCCCTAGAGACTGTCTTTGTCCCCTCAGATTGCACATTCTGGGTCTAGTAGGCTGGGCAAATCAGGACCTGGTCAAGCACCTGGTAAGTGGTGTCTCTTGATCCTATGGCTCTCTGGTCTTGGGAGAATTAGGACAGGGGGTTTTAGCCTCTGGAACACCACTGTCTTCACTCTAGAAGGGGAAGGGATGACAAGGGAGGGGATTTGGGGAGGAGATTGGAGTCTGTGCACACACCTGCAATAGGCATGGATGATTCCTGCTTGGGTTGCTGGTGTTCCATGTCTGCCAGACCCTGCAGAAGGAGAGAGCTTAACCTTTCTGCTCAGACCTCCAGGAAAGCTCCATCTGACCCATTTCTTTTCCAGCAGGCCACAGCTCCTTCCTTCCCGCCTATATCTGTTTCCAGAAGTTCAGAGCTGAGGACAGAGATGATTCTCCTGAAAGGTAAGTAGGCTGACTATCCCAAGGTACTGGCCCACAGAACTCAGAACTGAGCTAACCTCCCCTGCAAGGTAGATGAGCCTGGGCATCCTCAGACACTGGCCCACCGGTGCAACCACTTCATGTCTTTTCCCCAAAGTCCTGGGCCTCCCCAGTGCCCTGAGTAGGTTTTCAATGGAAAGTGTCCTGTCCCTTTGTGTCACAGATATCCCCATCCTCCAAGCTTTGTCCAAGATGCCTCTGGGGACCCCAGGCATAGATTCCAAAAGCAAATGGTATCACCTCACCGGTGACAGAGCTCTTGCCACCCAGATCGCACCACCCTAACTCACGCCAAGCTGGCTCCCAGACAGTTGAGGACTGAAGGCCTGACAGAGCGGCATCAGGAAACACAAGTTGGAGGAAAAGCCACTGAATGCATACAGAGGGAGGACAATGCAGATACAGGAAGTACATAGCTCAGGGAGTGGAACTCAAATTCCCACTCACCTCCCAGGGCTGGAACGAAAACTTTCCAGGCTGGGTGGAGGAGAGAGCTGGGGTCTTGGCTGTGTGATGGATTCTAGGGAGAAAAACCACCAAGAGGGCTCTAGGGACTCTCCCAGCCCTGGAGTCCAGCCATCCTAAAGGGATCAGGGGTTTTTGGACCAGGGTAGGGCATTCATGAGGGGCTCTGCCCATCAAGGCTAGACAAAGGTGAACTCTAACAGTGGTCTCAGCTTGATCACGTCACGGTCACCAGAGGACAGGTAAAGCACTCCCACTGCCACCCTCAGGACCAGGTAGAAACTGAGTGACCCCCATCTTTCACACTGGCTGATAGTGGTGGTCTTAGCTCAGGGGCTAGCCTTTGAGAGTTGCTAAACTCCAGATATCAGGAGCATGTACAGGACCCAAGACGCTTATGGTGGTAAGGGCTCAGAGGCACTCAGCTAAGACGCCTCAACAGTCACGGTCTGGGAAGGCAAGACAGGATTCCTCCCGTTCACCTTTCTACCTATGTCCAGCCCAAAGCCAAGCCATACCTGCTGGTAGTGCTCGCATGAAGGGGCCCACAGCCCTCCTCGTCAGAGCCATCCTCACAGTCCACAGCTCCATCACACGGCCCACCCTTTAGGGCACATTCTCCACTGGCACAGCGATGTCTGGTCCCTGGACATAGGGGTGCCAATGGGGACACTGTGGAAGATATACAGCTAAGGACTCCTGACTTCACACGGCCCATCCTTCTCCCTCCAGCTCCCAAGCTGACCTGTTCCTGGCATACAGCCCAGTAGTTCCACCCACAGGAAGATATCATGCTGGTTGTTGTCTCTGAGGTAGCCACCATGCGGCCACACCCTGATGTATCTTGCTTGTACCATCTGGTCGAATGTCCGTACCTCAGGGGCCATGTGGTTCGAGCTCTCCAGGGAAGGCTGTGAAAGACATTACTTGTGGCCCAAGTCCCACCTCCCACTCAAGCTGCCATCGTAACTCTGCTCTGATGTCCCTCCTGAGTCTCCCAACCCTCATGACATGGATAAACTCCCACGTAAAGCAGGTGCTCTTTAAGGAGAATGGACATGAGTGGACTGAGTCTTGTGGCCACAGGGGCCTGTCGTCCTGGGGAGAATGCCCACTCCTAAAGGAACAGTGCTGTGTAGAGGCTGCTGCAGAGATCTGTGCTTCCGAGGGCCTCTGTGAACCAGCTGTGTTCCCACCGTGCTCCTTCACAAGCTGGCGTAGAGGGTCACGTGTACAGATTCTAAGCCACTTTGGTGTTTTCAGGTGACCCTGGGCTCTCAACTCATAGCCTCTGCTAGTTAGTAGGTGTCCCACCAGATATCTAAAGCAAGGACTGTCCCCCAGGGGAATGAAAGTGCCTTGGGAACAATGGCTGTGTATCCACAAAGGGGTTTGTTGCACCACCTGCCCCAGGGCACTGGAGGGCTCAGTACCTTGGGTGGAGGCAGAGCACTAGACAGAGAGTTGAGATAGCTGTGCCATTGTAGGCCATCGCTGCTGAACTGGAGTGACAAGCTGGAGATATAAGTGGCAGAGGAGACCGTCCTCTGCACGATGATCCCTGAGGGGACACAGGGCAGGGCAAAGGTCAGCATTGAGACAGCTACCCCTCCCCATTCCCTATCCCGTCCCCTTGTCCTCACTGACCAGTTAGGTTCCGAGGACGAAGCAGGTCCAGCTGCAGATAGGGTGGCTGAGTGTTCCACTCTGCATAAGCCTCCTCTCTGGGGCCAGGCCCTGCCGTGGGAGCTTCCATGGGGGCAGCCCTGGTGGTATGTTCCGGGTACTGGGATGATGTCCACATGGGCAGTGCGGCCAGGCCCAGGGGAGAATAGCAGGCATCTGGGTTCAGGAGAGAAAGAGAGAGGTAGGCTCCAGTAAGGCAAAACAGAGGGGCAGGGACAACTAGGGAGCCACAGGGGAGCTGTGGTACAGAGGACAGAAAAATGGAACAAGAGCGGGGCAGAGTCAGGGAACGCAACTTGGGATGGGCGACTTCACCACCTGTAGTGTGTGCAAGGCATGGGACTGGGCCAGAGAGCCTGTTTCTCTAGAGGTCTGGCAGTCGCTAGGGCAGTCCCTCTCAGCATCCAGAACAGCACATGACTTACCCGACATGGGAGGCAGAGCATAGGTGACCAGAGAGGCTCCAATCTGAGGGCTGGGGGCAGGGGCAGGAGTGGTTCTGGGGATCTCTGTCTGGTTCTTTCCTGTGCAGAGACCCAGTGGTCAGGAGGAAGAGTAGGAGAGGCTGCCACCAGCCACCAACCGAACACTCAGGCCCCACACACTTCCCGGAACACGGCCCCTCTCATGGCTTCTCAGGTACAAAAGCCATCTGGGAAATGTCCCTCCTTCCCTGTGTGTGAACTGGGGCTTTCCATCTCTACTCACTATTTAGAGAACAGAATAAACCCCTCAGGCTAAAACAACTTTCAGATGATGCCTGTGGAACAGGTGCAGTTTCTAACCTATTTAGGCGGTAGGGAGAGACTCATTGTGCAGTGAACAACCTATGTAACTGTACATGCTTGGTGGGTGCTAGCTTCATCAATTTGTAAATACGCCTTTAGGATAAGGAAACCCCACCACGGCTCCCTGTCATAGCCTTCAGTGGATTCTTCTCTTCTTGAGGCTCTTCTGCTGCCCTCCATTTCCACTCACCAGGCAGTGCACAGTGGCAACACGAGTCTCCCATTCCCTCCACCAGGACCCAGCCCTGTGAGAACATAAAAGTCAGGCCACTTGTCCTTCACTGATCCACACAATCAGTTTCCCCAAGCCTGGCTGGCTCATATCACCTCTCCAGCCTCCGCCCTCTCCACATTCCCAGGCTCCACCCCCTTGTTTCCAGGCTCTGCCCTCACCCAGGCTCCACCCTCTCCATATTTCCAGGCTCCGCCCTCTCCACATTCCCAGGTCCCTCACCTGGGGACAGCTGCCTATTGGGCAATAGGGAGAGCAGCGTGTGATACTCCTGTGCACACACTCACACACCGTGCAGGGGCCCCTGCGCCAGCGTTCCCCGACGCCGTACATGAGGCCCCATTGTTCACAGCCCTCACAAGGCTCTGTCTGGCACCTGGGATGGAGACATGGTTACAGCTCCTTGAGAAGGGAGCTCACTCAAAGCTACCACCACCCTACTTGCTGGACAAAGGGCATTCCTAGGCTTGTGACTGTCAGTAATAAAACTAAGAAAGTCCTGGGTAAATGTTTGGTCATGCTATATTCCCACTCTATCCCTGGAGGCTCCATAGTGGAGGGAAGCACTTTGGGCCAACACTGTAGGTAAACACAGCCTGTCCCAGAAGAGCTGAAATAACTGTGCCCCTACAAGCCTCGCCAGACTCCCCACCCACTAGAGACACAGACACCTCTTCTTGCCACTGGATTGCTCAAGCTCTATGTGTAGGTTCTGTCTGCTGGCTCCTGGATCTAAGAGGTACAAGAGTGAAGTAGGAGAAGACAGCTGAGTGTCCACTGGGGATCAGATAACTGGCTGCTAGTATGGGGTTTCTGGTAGATGTGAAATACTTAGTTCAAAGAGGGAATCAGAGTCTACCTCCTAAGCAATGGGATAGAGGATAGATCATGTCCCTACCCTCTAAGTGTCCCTACCCTGTACCTGCGGGCTTTGCGGTGGATGCCACGGCACTGGCGACCATGCCCAGAGAGGGGTGGGTTGTTAGGACTCCGGAAAGACCACTGGAGGCTCTGGCTGCTACAGGGACCCAGACACTCTGCCCAAGGGGACCAGGAAGACCAGCCACAATCCACTGAGCGATAACAGAAATCAAGGCTTGGTGTTCTGGAGAGGAAGTGGCCCTCCCCCACAACCCCACTCCAGGGAAGGGCCTGAACAGAGGCTTACCAGCACATTCTGGATTGGGCCGGCAGCGATGTGGCTGCCCATCCTGGCAGAAGCAGAGCTGGCAGTCCATCTTGATGCGTTGTCCAGGCCAGTAGCGGGCACCATCCACCAAGCAGGGACACTGCCTGGGCCTCACACACCGCCCCTCAGTACCCAGCACCTTCCCTTCTGGGCACCAGCAACCTAGGTAAAGCCCAGCATTAGGCATCATGCAAAGCAAGGCTTCCCCAGACCCAGTTCAGTACCCCCTCACCTGGGCTGCTGCAGGGCCTGCCCGGAGAGCACACGGCCTGACCAGAAATATCTTCACAAGTCAGAGGGCAGGGGGCACAAGGCCCGAATACCAACTCCCCAAAGCAAGTAGCATTGGGGCAGCCCTCTTGAGGGCAGGGGTCTGAAAGCGGGCCAGGACAAATCAGAGCTTAGAGAGAAGCATCTGCAGCAAAGACCTGGTGTCCATCCCATTCTGCATCCGCCACAAGCCCCCATGTCTACAATGTCTCAGGTGGTAACTCCCATGCCCACAGTACCCTCCAGTAATCCCCTGTTCCTGCCGTCTTCTCCCACCCCACCCCCCAGTAGCTACCCAGAGGCCCCTCCCCCAGTGTCCACCTACCCACTCGGCATACAATCATCAGTTGCCTCATGCCTTTATCGTGCCCTCCCCTGCTTTACTCACTGGTCTGGTGGGTGCTACGAGTGTTTCCAGGCAACAGGGCACAGTCCTGGCCCCCATTCTGGGGTGGCCGGCACTGCCGATGCCGTGTCATGGTGCCCCCACAGGATTCAGAGCATGGAGACCAGGGAGACCAGGAGCTCCATTCACCATCCACTGCAAGAGAGGGCCAGGACAGTATGTGTGTTGGGGTGCAGGCTTGGAGGCAGGGCTGGGGCTTAAGAGCCTCTATTGTCACCTCTGTCTCTAGGACCTACTGCCCCTCCCCCTCCCTCCCTCCCCGTCAGATGTCCCTTCCCTCACCTGGGCAGGCTTCCGTGAAGCAGGCCTGTGACTGGTGCTGGAGGCCTGGGCAGTTCTGTAGCACCTGGAGACTGGATGTGGAGCAGTTTCGGTTCCGACTCTGTATGCCAGGCCCGCAGGTCTGACTGCATGGCTCCCACGGACCCCAGGAGCCCCACGCCCCACAACCCTGTTCATCCAAGGAGGGCTCTGTTTCATCTGCCAGTTCACAGTCTGGGTTCCCGTCACAAACCTGGGAAGGCGACAGGCTCAGGCTTCTGGTTAGGTGTGTAAGATCTGAGCCTACCCATCCCTGCTTGAGACTCCCTTACCAGCAGGAAATCAATGCAAGTGCCATTTGGGCAGGAGAATTCTGGGCAGGGAACCCCTGTCCTGTTGGGGCCTCCTGAGGCTGATTGCTCCTCTGGGGAAGAAAGAACAGTTAGCTAGGAATTACTGCTGTACATCCTAAAAAGCAAGAAAACAGTATCCATACCACAGTCCAGCTCATCCTCGCCCTGGGGACAGTCAAGGATCCCGTCACAGAGCTGCTTGGGACTCAGGCACAGCCAGGGAGCCAAACCACAGGAGAAGAGGCCTTGGCATGAGGGCAACTGAGTGGAACCTATGGATAAGGGTCTTATTAGAGGAGTGGTGGGCTGTGCCTTTAATTCGAACATTTAGAAGGCAGAGGCAGGCAGATCTCTAAGTTTGAAGCCAGCCTGGTCTACAGAGTGAGTTCCAGAACAGCCAAGGCTACACAGAGAAAGCTTATCTAAAACAAACAAACAAACAAACAAACAACCTGAAGAATGGTCCTGGAGAAAAATAAAGGCATGGACAGCTTAACAGTCTCTCTGGTGAGAAAGCCAGGGCATGAAGTGCTAATTTGTAAGGGCACAAAGAATCCCACTCAGGCGAGATATGGAGAAGCTATAGATGGGGGAGTCTCCCAACTGACCCACCCTCATGGCCTCTGGCACCACCCACTGTCTTGTTTCTTCTTGCCCAAATGTGAATATACAAGAGATTCCTGTCTACTTTCCCATGGGCCTAAAAAAATCCAGGGCAGATTTCATGGTAAAGATCAGAGAAACAAAACAAACAAACAAACAAAAAACCCAATCACTCAGCCTCTGATATCCCCAGCCACAGTCTAGCTGTGAGCCAAACTGCCACAGCACGGGCCAATGGTGGCAAGTGCTTGGGAAGAGCCAGGCCCCAGCCTGCTAGGCTACCAGCCAAAGGGACGGAGTAAGGCCTGTGACTTTTTCTGCAGACATCGGGGTCCTCATCTGAACCATCCGGGCACTGTGTCACTCCATCACATAGCTGTCCTGGGGACACGCAGTGTGGGCTGTGGGCACAGGGCATTTGGTACAGCATGCAGGGCCTACCACAACCAAGCTCATCACTGCCATCTGTGCAGTCTTCCTCCTGGTCACAGCGCCAGCCCCGAGGGGTGCATTCTCCACTGTTGCACTGGAACTCAGAGAGGCTGCAGGGGGACGCTGCAGAGGATGTGTTGCTTAGACCGG
Organism: Grammomys surdaster; assembly: GCF_004785775.1. Lineage (NCBI taxonomy): Eukaryota > Metazoa > Chordata > Mammalia > Rodentia > Muridae > Grammomys > Grammomys surdaster. The sequence continues at coordinate 110,381 of NW_021619764.1, read as the reverse complement.
GGAGAGTGGACTCTTGACTCTGCAAGCCAACCTCACATTTCCTGTGGGGCTGCCCTCTAGGTTCAGCACCCCTGACTTACCTGAGAATGCCCCAACCTAACCTAGTCCCACCTTCTCTTGCATTTGGTTGCTGTTTTGCTTTTCACAAGCTTTCTCCTGGTCCCTGAACACCCATTAGGTTCTCCTTCACTTGTTCAGAGGGAGACCCTGAACACTAGGAAATAATTCTGGAACTTCCATCTTTTTCAAATATTGACCACTTTATTCCAGAGCTCCTCACCCCTGAATTTGGCCTAAATGTTCCCTTCTGAGATACTCATCCCCTTCCTGGGCAGCTCATCCGGCTTCCAACTTTCTCACCCTATTTATTCCCAAAGACTCACCAGGGCTGGTACTATCCATAGGACTCAGTGCTGTATCCAGGGAGTTGGTGGAAGGGTTCTGCCCAATGCCGGCAGGGGGTGTAGGCAGAGGAGGCAGAGAGCAGTGGCTAGGCCCCTCATCAGCTCCATCTGGGCAGTCCCAAACTCCATCACACAGCTGGAGGGTCCTAACGCAAGTGCCATCAACACAAGATACCTCTCCAGAGATGCAGCTCACTGGCCCTGCAGTCAGAGAGAGGAGGTGATCCTGAGATTTACCACTTTTAAGACTTAAAAAAAAATGTATGTCTGTGCATGTATGCGACATGTGTGCAGGGGCCTGTGGAGGCCAGGAGAGCATGTGAGAACCCCTAGATCTGGAGTGATAGGTGGTTGTGAGGTTCAGTGTAGGTGCTGGGAGCTAAATTTCAGGTTTTCTTGAAGAGCAACACAAATTTATAACCATTGAGCAATCTGGCCCCTGGGAGTGCCCCTTATTCTATCTCTTTGGGGATCTCCACTTATTCATTCACAGGTACCACCTTCACTAGTGGAGACCTGACATAGGACGGGGTGGATACTCAGGGCACTTCAGGAGCTGGACCCTGAGAGGGGCTTCCTAGAAGGCTGCAGGCAGGGCAGAGACTCCTCACCCAGACAGGACTCTTCATCTGCAGCATCCAGACAGTCAGGGTGACCATCACATAGCAGGGCGGGTGGCAGGCAGCGACCATCAGCACAGGTTAAAAAGCCATGGGGACACAGGCACCCTTGCTCATCTGTGCCATCTCCACAGTCATCCTGCCCATCACAGATCAGGGACAGGGGCAGGCAGTGGCCAGACTGGCAAGACATCTGTCCCTCCCCGCAGACTGAGGTAGCACATCCTGGTATGGGACAAGCAAGCAGGTTCAGGATGCTGTGCTGCCAAAGATCCTGGCCCAAGAAGGACCAGAATGCCCTCAGTTCCTGCCCATCACCCAAGTCACAGCTCCTGGCAGGGGAAGCAGTGATTTATGATGCCACCCTGGGGCTAGATGCTGCCGCTTCAGTAAACTCAGTTATCTGACCCTGTAACCGCCACACACAGGTTACACTCACCCTCCTCATCTGAGCCGTCACCACAGTCATCCTGGTTGTCACAAAGCCACTCAAGTGGCACGCAGTGCCCATTCTCTCTGCACAAAGCCTCTCCTTCTGCACAGCCAGGTTCCACCTCCTCACACGGGGCACCACCACGGTCACAATGCCACTGGCTCTCCTGACACGTGCTGAGCACATGAACGTCTGGCATTAGCCACAGGTCAGCCTGTTCAGCCCAAGAGCACGGGCCTCTCCTGGGTCTCCCACTCACCAGTTCCCACAGTCCTTTTGCAGCAAAGTCCCTGGTGGGAAGAAACTGCCCTGCCACTCACAGGGACAGGCGGCCAGCTCCACACAGGCTCCTCCTGAGAGCACAGAGCACAGGATTCAGAACCAAGGAGACCCAGCTAACATTTGTGGCCTTTACTCATTCTCAGTGTTCTCTCCCCAATGACATACCATGCAGCAGTGTCCCCTCAGGGCAGAAGCAGCCCTCCACACAAGTGATGGCCTGGCACTGCCATCTGAGTTCAGGATGATGGTCATGGCAAGTGGGGGGACATGCAGAGCCACAGGGTTCATACAATTGACCTCCTTCACACTGTAGGGCTGAATGGGTAGAAGAGAGGCTCAGCTCACTGAAGCCCAAGAGCACCAGGAAGCAATGTCACAGGTGATACAGCTTCAGTTGACACCCAAGGGATACACAGGATACATGCTAGGAACCTCTATCAAGATACTCCCAAAGGAAGATGAAAGATGCCAGCTCTGTGCATCAGCCATTCTCATGCTTGGTCCATTAAGGAAAGTATCCAACATCAGAGTGAGCACCCAGGTCACATTTGAACTTGAGTGACTAAATAGCCAGGTGATGGGACAGGAAGAAGCACCTTTCAAGGGGCTGAAAGTAGGCAGGACTGAGTAGGACACACTCACGGCAGAGTTCCTGGCTGCGCCATCGCACATGGTGTCTGTGCCGGGCACATTCATCAGCATATGTGGCAATGGCTGAGCAGAGGCACTCACAGTCACCTCCTGTGTCACAGCTGTGGGGTGGAGCTGTCAGCCTATCATACACCCCACACGCCCCCATACACCTCAGCATGCCCACTGCACCCACCGCACAGCCTTCTTACCCACAAGCATCGTGCACACACCACTCATAGTACTGCTGTGGGGGCACCTCTGTGTGGCATGGGGCAAAGATTGGCTGCAATATCACCTCACAGCGTGCCCGGGCCCAGTTTGCCCGGTGGGCATTCACCTGCAACACAAGGCACTTTTGTGGACCTCCCTCCTCTCCCTCTCCCTCTCCCTCTCCCTCTCCCTCTCCCTCTCCCTCACCCTCTCCCTCTCCCTCTCCCTCTCCCTCTCCCTCTCCCCTCCCCTTCCTTCTCCACCCCCCCCCAGCTAGTATAGTATACCCATCCTCCCGACTGGCTACCCTGCCCTGCTCACTGTACAAGGATGTGGCAGGTCTCCTGGCTCAGGGCATAGGGGATTGAGTCGCCAGGAATGGGCAGTCAGCTCTGCCGTGGGCTCCAGGACTCCTTGGCGGCTCCGCAGGTCATTACTGGCATCACCATCAAAGTTTCCACACAGCCCAGCCACACGACCATGGAAGTGGGGGGATAGTTGTACCAGAACCCGGGTGCCTGGTGGCATTAAAAAAGTGACTTCCAGGGCCCTCGGCAGGCTGGGGCAGAAAGACACATGGGTAGAGTAGCCTCCTGCACAGGTGCCCCTACTTTACTGAAGAGCAACATCTGGGAGCTAATTAGGAAGCTAGTTTCCTAACTAACTCTAGGTTGAGAGCAAAATCTCCCCACCAGGCCAGATTCAGGTGGGAACTGGCTTCTGGACGGGCTGAGAAACTCTTCTGTGGCAAGAAATTATAGGCTAGCCCAGCTGGGAGGACCAAATCCACACAGGGTTATTTTGGTTTCCCTCAGTTCCTCACTAACAGTTATATTTCTAAAACGCCAACTGCTTATGTTTGGGTAGTGCAATATCAGTTGGTCTATTTTCACTTCTTCCTAAAACTTGGTATTTTCTAAATGCTTCTTTGGTGGGGCAGTCATGCTTGTAAAATGAAAAAAAAAAAACACAGTTATGAAGATACAATATGGAAGCTCCCCAACTACTTTCAAGGGCTATAAGACATGAATGGCCACTGAGGGGCACTGGGCAGAGGGTGGGAAGCTGGGAGCCAGCAGATATCTTAGCCTGGCTGTCATACTGGCAATCTGTCTTGAGTAGGCTGTCAGGGGTCTGCCTCTACCTCAGAGCCTGGCAGGCACTGGGAAGAAGGGTTTGGGGGAATCCAGCTGCCAGTATGAAGGCCTAGCTTGGGCTAAGAGCATAAAGACAGAGCCTGACCTCCATCCCAGAGCAGAGTGAGACCCAGGCGTGTTGTCACCAGCAGGAAGAGGCCAGCATGGTACAGGCTCAGGCCAGGGCCTGTGTAGACTTTGGGGAGCTTTATGGTCACTCCATTCACTGTCACTGCCTGGCCTGAAAAAGAAGGGAAGGTTTTAAACTTAGTTTGGTCCCTGAGAGATCCACCCAGCCACTCTTCCAAAGTTTTTTTTTTTGCTTAATCTCCTAGGTGACCTCGGATTTGTCATTAGTCTTCTCTGGGCCTTGATTTCACAGTCTTCCAGAGTTCTGGCTCCAACCAATCCCACCATAGGACAATCAAACCCAGAAAGGAGCTGGGAGGGAACCCGGGCCCTGGCCATGCTGAGTAGCTACGACGCTACACTGCTTTGCCCCACACCCTCTGGCAGTAGACAGACATTACAGATAGGTCACAGCCACCTCTAAGCATGTGCACAACAGTGCTGTCCAGACGCACAGCCAATGCCTTGGTACACGTGAGGCCACTGGCCCCACAAGGCAAGTTCTGGATGGAGACACTGAAGCGGCCACCAGCCTCTCTCACCAGCAGGTACTCGCAGGCCCCAGGAAAGGTATAGACCAGCCCATCGAATGTCACATAGTGGGGGGCACCAGATGCCTGGCACCATCCACTGCACCGCTGACCTGTGCAGTGCCAGCGCTGGCCCTGGCACACACTGTGGGCAAGAGACAGGGCAGAGCCATCAACAATAGGGATAGTCCAGACATACCCTGAGTGTGAAGAATTCTGGAGGCTTCCCAGGGCCCAGGCTACCTTGGATGGGCTGCTCCATTGGTCATTTTAACCCCTCTGAGTGAAAAGAGGCATGATGCCGGGGGGTCAGGGGTCACAAGGTCATATGGTAACGGGTGACGGGGATTGAACATACCAAATGTTGCAGTCTTCCTGGATGGTGGCATTGGGTGGGTACCACTGCCCGTTGTGACGACAGGGACAAAGATCAGGAGACACACAGTGCTTGTCCTGCATGAAGGATGAAAACACTGTTTTGGACACCTAGGGAGCAGGGTAGCATCCTTGTGTAGGGGGAGGCACTTTGTTGCCCCATGGGTCCCTTTTCCAGCCTCACCAGCCATACAGCGCCAGGGGGACAGACACAGCCATCAGTGCTTCTAGCCAGACAGGAATGGTTGGCACTGGGGCTGTCACAGGTGAGAAGGCAAGCACCAGGGACATAGATGAGTTCCTGGGGGCAGAGTGGCCACTGTCGGGGGCAGTGGTGGGCTGTGCAGTTCCAGAGGCCCCTCTCCTGACAGATGCTGTAGAGGAAGGGAAGGTGGAAGAGCCAGGCCCAGCATGGGCTCATCTGGCTATCCTACCCCCTAGTCAGACACAATGAAGCTCAGGAACCAAGATACTGAGGACCTCTGCAGGCATCTGGATCCACGAATGCATACTAGGAACCTGCCCCAATGCTAGAGACTGAACCAGTTCTACTTCTAACACCCCAGCCCCCAGCATAGGAGGGCAAGCTGTTAAGAAAGCCCATGTGCCTGGGATCCACAGTCCCTCTTCTGTCTGGCTCCAGTGGGGCTACTCTTTGAACTCCACAGTGAGGCGGAGATACTCTCCTAACGTGATGACTTATCTTGACTGTCTGGGCTTGTGCATGAAGGATTTTCTAAATTGGGTTAGTTAAGGTGTGAAGACCCACCCTGACTATGGGCATCACCATTCCATGGGCTGAGGTCCTGGGGTAATAAGAAAGTCAGCCAAATTCCAGCATTCATTTCTCCCTGCTTCCTAAGGATGCGATATGATCAGTTACCTCCTGCCACCAGGACTTCCCCGCCCTGGTGGGCTGTATTTCCTTGCATAATGAGCTAAAATAATCACTTCTTCTCTTGAGCTTCTTCTTATCAGGTACTTGGTCACAGAAACAAGAAAAGTGACTAAGGCATTTGCCACTTGTCGGACACAGGAGAGGGGACCCACTGAAGTGCCCTAGAGCCTGCCCCTGCTGCCTTAAGTTCAGACCACATCTTGCCTTCTCAGTAACACATGCTCTGCCCAGCTGAGCCTCTTTTTCCTCATCTACCAAGTAGGAATGGGTTTTCACCTTCCACACTTTATTAGGCTATAGTTAGGAAATAAAATCAACAAAATATATAGTGAGCACGAAAGAGCTTCCTGAAGCTGACAGTGCTGCAGCACTGAGTATCAGCACCCTGCCGACCCTCCCTGGTAACCCCTGTGACCGTGCAGCACACCCAGCCATCCCCCCCCCCCCCAGCCCCCTGCCTTCCTCTTTGCCCAAGGGTAGCAGGTCTTACCAGTGTCTGCAGTCTTTCACCATAGTGGTGGTGTTAAAGGCATAACTACGACCTCCAAGTTGACAGTGGCACATACTGGGAGGCACACACTGGCCCTCAAGGTCCCACAGTAGTCCCGGGGGACAATTACAACCAGCCACACAGCTGCCAAGCTCTTTACAATCCTCTGGCTCCCCACAATGGTGACCACACACTGGGGCACACTCCTGGTACACCTGGCCACCAGGACACGAGACAGCTGGACACAGGAATATATGAAAATCAGAAGCCTAGCCACTTTGAAGTCTGAACCTCAAGTCCCTGTACCTTGACAGGTTAGGGTTGACTGGGCAGAGAAACTCACGGCACAGGGTCTCATTCCTCCATTGCAGCAGGACACCCTCCTGGGCACAGTGGCGTGCATAGGCAGAGAGCACAGGGCACACGCAGTCCCTGCCAGGGGCACAGCTACACACGGCCTCCAAGCATCTCAATCGAAATGGTTCCTTGTCTACTAGCCCATGACACTCCTCGGGGCAAAAAGAAAAGGGGCAGTTCTTTCTTCATGCATCTCATTCCCTTGGGATCCCCCTGCTGCCCCCTGTGCCCTTGAACTCTCTCTCTAGAACTTTGGATCCTTGATCTTATGGGCAGAGAGGACACCCTAGTACCTGAAAGGCATGGCCATGCAAGATGGCACAGGCTGTCTCTGCGAAAGTGAGACGCTCAGAGTAAGTACTGCAGGAGGAGAGTGGGGTGTGGTCCACCAAGGGGCACCTTCCATCACCTGACACTTGGAACTTGTTAGCAAAGGCAGTGACACTAGTCTCCACATCTCCAGCTGGTGTCAGAAAGTCATCCTGTTGATTCCAGGTAAAAGTGCCACACAGACCCTGCACCTGAGCCGTGGAAGACATATAAAAGTGAAATACAATCTTAGCTAGTCTAGCCCAGACATTCGCTGGCCTCCCAGCATACCTGGTAGGCATGACGAGGGTCCAGGGTGATGTATGCTGCAGGGTCAGTCACTCCCCAGAGAACCCAGGCCCCAGGCCAGCGCAATAGCAAGAACGTAGAAGAGGCACGGGAAACATTGAATCCCTCAGCACCCATCCAGGGCAAGTCTACATCCTGCCCATCTATGAGAACAGCTCCTGGAAGAGAGGCCTGACCATGTAATGGGGAGTCTGTGGAAGGAAGGGGATGCAAGAGGGGCTTGGCAAAAAATGGGAGGACATGTGCCAGTGTGGGATGAGGGAGCAACTACCGTGATCCGTAGAGGGCACCTGTCCTACCAGAGGCCACCCTCCCATCCCTGTTTGTCTGGTCAGTATTGGGAGGAGTTGAGTAAAAAGAGCCAGCAGCAGGCCTCAGCTTGGCAGAGTTGGAGGGATAGGTTCTTGGGAGGGGTTAGTCTTCTGCTCATGTCCAAGGCCTTTCTAACCCTTAGAACTGTGTGACTTTTATTTACCCCTGAAGATCAGCAGAAAATGTCTTAGAAAATATCCCTGGGATAGTGCGTCTGCCTCTGGGAAGGACGCATGAGGCAGGTAGTAACTGCAGGTACAGCAATCAAGAACAATCAAAGGACAGTTATTGGAATCCAAAGAGGGTGTGTGAGGGTACTGGGTAGGCCTGAGGGTACAGAGTAAAAACGATGAACAATAGGCCCTGTTGGTACCCCCAAAGACGTTGTCTACTCTCCAGAGAATAAAGGTCCCACATTAGACAAGGAGGCAGAGCCGGAGCTACCTGAGTATCTGAGCTGAATGTGGGTGTTCCCCAGGAAGACAGAGAGGGCATGCAGGCAGCTCCCAGTGTCACAGGCCCCATGTTCCAACACGACCAGCAGCTGGCCTTTCACAGAGTCCTAGGGTAGACAGGATGGTGGGATGTGTGGAGGACCCATGAGGAGGCCTCAGGTAACTTCTGCTCCTACCCGACACAGCTGCTAGCCAGACAGATTCTGTGAGGCAAGATGTGCTTACCTCACCAGGGACTGACACAGGTGAATGGACATGGGTGTATGTGGTGAGGAGGTTTGTGTGACGTGTGTGTGTGTGTGTGTGTGTGTGTGTGTGTGTGTGTGACAGTGTGTGTGTCCATACTCCTCTCCCACCGCATGAGTGTTCCTATAGGTATATGTATACACTTTTGTTGAATCTTCATATACAACATGACTGTGTGTGGATTGGTGTGTGTGTGTGTGTGTGTGTGTGTTGACATGTAGCCTCCGTCCATGTGTATATACCTCATGCATCTTTGGCCAGGTGATGGGGAGACAGCTACCCTGGATAACAAACCAGCGTGTTACCCTCCTCTCCCCCGATTTCCTCACCCCACTGTCACCCAGGCAAGAAGGAGCAAGGAAAGAGACTACAGTGGTCCAAGACTAAAACTGAGAAATCACTAATCAGGCCCCAGAAGGATGGAAAACAATGACGTGTGTGCTGAGCTTGGGAAGCTTCAGTGTCACTGAGGAGGGTCCCTTCTTTCTACTGCCTGTGACAAGTCCAGTGTGTTACACCTGTAAAAGGGTCTATGAAGATGGGTTTAGTTCTGTGGCTCTAGACTAGGATGACCAGTTAGAAGAGGTGGAAACTAGAAAGAATGGGGGGTGGGCAGGGTGCCAGCAGCCATTCTCCCACCAGAATGGCTATTCAATTCTTCTTATAAGGAGCTATATATTACACCTATTACTCTAATGCCTGGTTTACAGTCATCTCCCCGCAGAACTCCCTTGTGAGGACCCACTCTAACAAAATCTCCCTCCTGACATAGGCTGTCAGCATACCTGCACCAGGCTGTAGTGGCAGCCGGGATTGCCCCTGAAGGAGAAGCTCCGCCCATCAAAGGTGAAGTAATGCCCGTCACCACCCACTGCACACTCAGCAGGGCACAGGTCCTGGGCACAGTGCCAGCGGCCATCCTGGCACACACTAAAGGCACAGGGGGTGGGACAGTAAACTGTGGCATCAGCTCCATCCCAGGGTATTGAGTCTTTCTCTCCCCTGGCACACCCACCACCAGTAGAAGTGGACAGTCATCAGTTATGCCAGAAAATGCCACAGATCATTGGGTGGGAGACCCCAGAATGAGCCGGTTATTGAGAGGAGTAGATCTCAGAGACAGCACAAAGAAAAGTGTCAGGACATGGCCCAAAGACCCACCAAGAGTTGCACTGCTGCTTCACAGTGTCACCAGGGGCGTAGCGCTGGCGCCGGTGGTAGCAGGGGCAGTGGGCAGCAGGCACACAGTGGGCACCATCCCAGAAGAGGCCAGTTGGACACTCACAGCCACTCACACACTCTTTCCCACAAGATCCCTCCTCGCCCTGGGCTACTGTGGAACAGCTGGGTGGGCAGGATGAGACACAATCAGTGTAGAGTTGTCCCCCTGGACACAACCGTTCTGTAGGAACAAAAGAGGGGTTGGCTTTGCAAATCCAATAGGCCATGGGAGACAGCCAGGAAGCCCTTAGGCCACTCATGGATCTCGGTTAGTTTGTGATTGGCAGACCCAGCGTACCACAGAAGCCAGGCTTCCTCCACCGCACATAGATGTGCTGCCTGGCACAGGCCTGGGCATAGTTGGCAAAGGTGGCACACAAAGCTTCTGCTTGCCCCTCTGGGCCACTGCCTGCTGTGGCTCTGACACAGTAGGCAAAGAGGCAGGTCTCATGGTATGCATCTGGGGGAACCTGTAGGGAAGGGAAATCCTCAGTCAGCAAACGCCTTACCTCACCAACATCTCCTGTCTCCTCTTGACATCTCAACTGGAAACCAAATATGGTAAGTGCTAGAAGGGTCCCCATGAGTCACAAGAACAGCCATCTTGTTCTCAAAGGTAACACCAAAGACAGGGAAAGAGCACCCAATGACAGGATCAGATCGCTCAACTGGCATCTCTTAAGCATCCACTAGTCTCTCCGAAACCTCTCCCCTCTAGAGCTGGTCATCACCTCCATCCCACCCATACCTGTCCGTGGCATTGCCGGAATGGATCCCCCAGCAGTTGGTGGCACATATCCTGGGCTTGAGCTTGAAGCTCACCAGCTTCCAAGCCAGTGAATGTACCTTCTAGGAGGCCCTCACAGCCCCGGGCCACCTCGACGGCATCCAGACACCCAGGCTGAGAACAGAGACAGGCCAGGAAACAGGGATGAGAGACATTAGCCAGAAAACCGGGAAAGTGATTACCATCCTCATAGCTGCCTCCAGACCCAACTGTTATGCCCACTAGACCAGGGCTGCAGCTGGCAGCAAAGTGATAATCCCAGCTCAGAGAAAGCCAGAGCCACAGTCAGCCCATACAAGGCTGCTCAGTGGTCATAATGGAGGACCTGGGAGTGTCATTATACAGCAGGTGCCAGGCTCCCTATGGGGCCTGGGACCTGTGTGTTCTCCATGAAGGCCCCAGGAAAACAGTAGGCAGGCAGGAGACAATCTCACCTCAGAGCCAGGGAGCTTCCATGAATTCCCAAAGGTAGCAGCTAGCATAGCCAATCCCCCTCCAACTTCCACAAAGTCATCTGAGGAAAGTTGAAGCCAATGCTAGACCTAGAGTCCTAAGTCTCTTTTTTCCCTCCCTCCCTTCCTCTCTCCCTCCCCCAACACTCCCTCCCTCCTCTAGACACACCAAGCTACATCTCACATACCCTCTGGCCTGCCGTTGTAAAGACCACAGAGGCCCTGTGTCTGTCCCCAGAACTCATGGTCCACGGAGATGGAGATGGAACTGGACCTGTCCAGTCTTACAACAACCCCCAGGCCCCCAGAGAGCACCAGCCAATCTCCCTGCCACTGCAGGCTCATCCCTGGAAAGAGGATAGGGTCATTCAGTCTCGAGGGCCACATTCCCATCTCATCAGCATGGTGTAAACTGCATAGGGAAAGAATTCACACAGATTTCCAAGCTCTGCACTGTGGTCTTCCTGCTGTGGCTGGTATATTGAGAGATATCACATACACTATATCCACACCACACATAAACTATATACATACCACACATACACTATATACACATTCCACTCACACTACATATACACATATAACACACATACTATATATACATTCCATGTACCACAATACCCAACATAAACCACATACCTCACAGCATTCATACACACATAACACACTTCTACACAGATAATACATACACACTACATACACTCCATCCACCCACCCATACCATATAGACACATACGCACTTAGCCCCAGCCTCCTGTCCCAGCCATGATGATACTCTCATGAGGCTCAAGGCAGGTAAACAGAGTGGCTCGCCCAAGTCACAGTTGAAGACAGTAAGAAGTGAGTAAGCTAGGCTTATGTCTTCCTGACCCCTAATTTTCAAAAGTTTCTCAACAGCATTCGGGGGGTGCAGCAGCTCTGCCCTAGCCTGCCACCCTGCCCTCAGGAATAGGCAGACCACCCCAGAGGAGTGAAGAAACCCTCACCATGGAGCAGCAGAGGCTCCCCAACAGGCACTGGCTGTCCCTTCACAGAGACCTCTCCATCTCGGATCAATACCTCCTCAGGACCCATTATCACTTGAACCTGAGAGAGAAAGCAGCGGACCAGATGTGCAACTCTCCTCTCCTATCCCTGCCACGTCCAGACCTTCCCTGGGGTCATATATTCATTCATTCTCTCTCTCTCTCTCTCTCTCTCTCTCTCTCTCTCTCTCTCTCTCTTACCAGCCAGCAGTGCCTAGGCTGGGAACAGTGGACACTAGGCCTGAGGTGGACAGCCCAGATGGAATCCATAGCACCAGCTAGCAAGTAGGTACATTGTCCCAGGAAGTGATAGTGACGTCCATCAAAGGTTTGGTAGTGGAAGCCAGACCAGGTAAGACAGGTGGCTGAGGGACGCTGGCGCTGGCTCCAGAGCTGGCCTATAGCCCCTGCCAGAGGCTGCAGGATGTCTTCAGAGGAAGCGTTGCCTGAACAAGTGATATCATGTGTAAGCCTCTAAATGCAGGAGCAGAGGTGAGGACACAGTTCTGGCACAGCAGGAGGCGTGAAGTCAGGGCATGGTCCCTCGGAGAGACCATAGGAGTAGGCAGGACCTGGTGGAAAGGCCTGGAACTCTTAAGGGTGAGGATGAGGGTCTGGATAAGCCTGTCTCCAGAATTGGAGGCTACAGACCCACCTGGGCGGTGCTGACCAGAACAGCTGAGGCACATCTGGGAGCTGCTGTTCCTCCAGCTATGTCCCCAGGGCTTGGCACAGCATTCGTCCAGGCTTTCTGCCGAAGAATTAGCTGAGCCTGCTAGAGGCTGGCAATGCCATGTGACAAAGCAATGACCTTTAGGGTTGGCTTCAGCAAGGGCTGTGGTAGAAAAGAATGGGGCACACCCAGTTTGCCATGATTTAGATGGCTCTGAAAGCCAACCAGACCTGTTGTGTCTTCAGGCAGTCTGTCACCTCTGCCATATCACAGATGGGTTCCCTTTCACAGCCGCTACCCCAAAGGTACCACCTGCCCATTCTTCTTGGGTACTTACCATCGGTACAGTGAGTACCCCCCCATCCAGGACAACAAGCCCTCACTGTCCGGTTCCAAGTAGCAGGCCTGGTTTCTGGGGGTCTGATCCCACCACACAGAGAGAAGCAGGGAGAGATGTTAATCTTCAGCCAAGTCCCACCATAAGGCAAGGTGGGTCTTGGTCTGGTCAAGTACTCAGTGGGTTAGCTCTGGTGCACTACTCTGAGGGGTAGTCATTCTCCTCTCCTGGGGCCTTACTTTCAAATGCAAAGCAAGAATGAATGCTAGGAAGTAGCCTGGGGCAGAAGGGAGAAGTGTCACACCCCTCTTCCCCACCATACTGTGCCCACCATGGTGCCCTCTCATCCACCTTCATCATCTCTTTCCACCCTTCCTTGAATCCAGCCAGAACCTGTTCCCCAAATGCCCGCTGCACTAGTTCCTCCCAGTCCTCCCCCATTCTCAGGATATCCTGCGGTCACTCTTTCCTTTCCTGTCCGGCAGACAGCCCAGGTTCTGACCCTCACTCACTTGTAGACTGCACAGAGCCCAATTGCTGGGGACTTGGTGAGTCCCACATGGCCACTCCAGGACAGGTCCAGCTGCCAGCCTAGGCGGCTATAATGGTACAAACTGGTGCAGGGTACCAGGTCCTCCTGACGAGGCGTTACTTCCTCTTCCACATGGACAGTCTCTGTCTGTTCACACCAATGCCTGTCCAGGAATAGGAGACCACAGAAACCTGTATTGTCCCCTCTGTCACCATGAAGCTCGCTACTATGAATCCAAGCCCCCAAGGATTGCTGGGAAAAGTACTTGAAAGAAGGGAGAGGTTAGGGTCAATAGAAAAGTGCTAAAAGAAAATCCTGGCATCCCAGAGGGAGCCTAGGTATAGACAGGCAGGAAGATCTTATTGGGAGATCCCTAGAAGCGGCTTACCCATTAGCCAGAGCCCATAGCATCCCAAAGAGAAGGGCAGGAAGCAGCATAGTGCTCCAACGCAGGTTGCCTTTAGGAGGACCCGAGGCTTGGACTCGGGCAATGCTGGTGGAGGAGACCAGAGAGGATAGCACTGTCCCACACTGAGGTCTGAATTAACCTGGAGTTCAGTCTGTCCGAAGCTCTTCACAAGGATAGATTTTATCCCAGCCTCTTGCCCCTGGGTACCAGCTGCTCAGAACCAGATTGGACCTACCTCCAGCATCCCTTCAGAGGGCAATTCTCCCTGGAAACAGGGCCCATCACACTCCTCCCAGTGTGTGTGTGTGTGTGTGTGTGTGTGTGTGTGTGTAGATGGGACTACAGCTGGACACTTTGAGCCCCTGGCTTTTCTATACATTCAAGTACGATCACAAACTAATATATGAGTGTGATCAGGACACCTTCCCTTTCTGGGCGTCTGTTTCCTTCCCAGTAAAACATTCAGGGACTTCCCAAGGCTGCACAGATGAGACTCAATAAGCTTTTTGAAACTTCAGGTGTGGGAGGGTCTCTCCACCCTCTAAAATCTGCAAGGCTAGAGAGAAGGTGGCTCAGTGGTTTAGAACACTCGGTACCCCCAGATTTGGTTCTGGGCACCCACCCCTTTAGCTCACAAGCATCCATAACTCCAGTTCCAGGGGATCCAAAGCCTTCTGACCTCAGTAGCACCAGGCACACATGTAGCAAACATACAGGCAAAACATACATGAAATAAACCATTGCCTTTATTACAGTGTTCTGTGTCCTCTTTCCTCTCCCTTTTCCCTCAGGCCAGGTGCAGAGGAAGAGAGAGCACCCGAGTATGTGGAGACAACAGGGAGACATAAATCCTTTCTTCAGTAAGGTCAGTCTTTGTATTTGTATGAGTCAGTGTTTGTATCAGTCAGTATTTGTATGAGGTGGTTGGGGCCATTTGGTCACCTGTGGTGTTACTGAGGGTCTCAAAGCATTCAAACACTGAAAGGATCCAGGAAGATGGGAAGGAGAGAGGTGTTGAATAAGACTGGGAGGGAGCTGGTTCCTCCTGCCCCTGGATGGAGCAGAGCTAAGCCGGATGAAATAATCTCAGTGTCCGGGTTAGAGGAGGCAGCTGCAGGATCCACAGGCAAATCCTGGTTACACCCTGGTCACCAGTAGACCTCTAAGGCCACTGGGCTGGAATACAGCTGTACCTGAAGCTCTGAATCCTTTCATTTCATAATGAAATGAGGTCCCATTGGGCATCCTGCATGGTCACCCCACCTGGCACATCACAGCTGGCCTGGGACCTCCTTCTTCTGGGCCTACTATTGGGCCTGGAACCAAAATAGAGCCAGTATGAATCTCCCCAGTTTCTTCCAGATATCTAGGGTTAGTGCCTGGGAGTTGAGCAGAGTCCTGGGAAAGGGCCAGCATCTGTTGTGGGCATAATGTCCTTTTAACGTCTCTCACTCTCACCTGGCCACTGTTCCTGCATACCCTACACACATGGATGGCAGTTCTCATAGCCAACTCCTGCACACAGAGAGTTAAACTCTGCTCCTACACCACCTTCAGTCAGTGAAGCATCCAGGGATTAGAAGAGCCTTTTACATCTTGAGTCACAAGACCTCCTGACCCTTCAGGTTTCCACTGCTCCAGACCTCACTTTAACTATCTGTAAATGTTGAGGACAGCCCCCTTCATCTTCTAAGGCCAGCCTTGGGTCACTGTCCTGACTCCACAGGTGTCACTATCCTTGTGTCAGGGCGCTATAGTCAGGGACCTTGTGCTATCCAGAAGGGCCATTTACTGGTCTCCTCTTCCCAGACTCTCTTCCAGCTCTGTTCTGCAACTTGGCTGACAAAGGAAGTTTGGACTGGGGAGAACTTGGATCTGCCCTTTCCCCTACAGGGGCATGCAGGCGGAAATGAGAGCCCATGGGAGTCTGAAGAAAAATCACAGGGCATGGAATATCCAGCTTAGATTTTAGTTCCAGGACTGGGAGAAGGTGTCCGGGGTGCAGAGGTGGATGGATAAGGCCCAGGAGTACCTGCACTCAAGAGCAGAAACGGCGGAAGTCTGGGGAGAGGTCCACACCTAACGCCACGAGGTTTTCTTACCCACTGAAAACACTCCCCCGCCCCCGCCCAGGCCAGCCCCGCCTCACCCCCTGTAGCCTCCATGCCGGTCCAGCCGTCTCAGTTGGGGACTTAGTTCTATTTATCCCCATTTTCTACTTTGAGAGCCCTCTCTCTGCCCTCTCAGCTTGGTTCTTAATCCTCAGCCCCTGCAGTGGGACTTGGCTCGCGTCCTCGAGTCTGGGTGGATCCTGGTGGAGAGTTTTTTTTTTTTGACCGATTCTCCCAATCTCTGCTGGCCAGACAGTCTCCCGCGGGACCGCGGCGCTACCACATACTCGGCTGCCACTGGCGATTTTAAAGGCAGCCATGCACACATAGCTCTCCTCCCCAAACACGCCCCCTCCTCTCCCTGCTCCCCCCAACTCTTCGCTACTACCACCACCACCCCGTTCCGCGCTCCACCTTTCCCCAGCTCCTCCCTCCTAGGCAGTGAGCACCCTCCCTTCTAGCCCGAGTGCCCTTCCTCCCTAGCTTCTTCTCCTTCCTCTCCCCTCTGCCCTTCCTCGATCCTAAGCTCCCATTTTCCATCTCCACACTCCGGGCATCTTGCCTGCAGACCATCACCTGCACCGAAGCCCATTAGTGCACCCTCCCGCGACGGGTCTCTCGAAGACCCTGCGCCTTAGCCTGGTGCCCCTGCCGCCTGAGCCTGTGCCCCGGAGCAGTGTTCCCGCTTCCCAGGTTCCTCCCCCATCACCCGCAACGCAGCCCCGCACCCTCTCCCTCCGCGTCTTTCCTTCCCCTCCCCGCGAAGTTTCAGGGCTGTCAGTCCCGGAGTCTTTCGGGCAGCCCGCACCCAAGCTGCAGGCAGCCGGCGCCATTGTGCAAACGGCCGCCCGGGACCGGAGGCCCGAGCGCCTGGGTCCCCAAAGCGGGCCGCGGCACGTAGCCGCACGAGCCCGCCAGGTAAGGACACCCCAGGCTCCGGAGCGGGCGTCTCCGCCCGCCACCCAAACGGAGCTTTACAAGCCCCGCCGGCTCAGGCAGGTGACAACCCCGAGGGAAGGGGCGCGCAGACGCGAGTGTGGGGGAGGGGTGGGGGTCAGAAGAGGGAGGGGAGTCAGGAGGGAGGGTCCCGGCGCAGAGGGAGAGACTAGGAAACTGGAGGGGAGGGCAGGGACTAGGAGAAGCCCGGTGGGAGCAGGTGGGAAGAGGGCGGGAGGCGCCGGCGGGGAGGATCCCAAGGAGCCGGAGTAGGGTTCCTCGGGATAGAGGAAGGGTCCAGCGCGAAGGGGCAGGAGACGGGCTCAGGGATGGGGCTGGTCGGGAGCGAAGGACGCTGACAGGTGAGCTTAGAGCAGGGCAGGGGGCCGCGCCCCGCGCCCCCCCCCCCCTCTGGGGGGGGGGGGGGGGGGGGGGGGGGGGGAGTCTAGTCAGAAGGAAAACTCCGGAGAGGACGTGAAGTCAGTGGGGAGCAGAAATGGGCAAGGGGCAGCGGAGAGGGAGGTGTGTTGGGAAGAAAGGGGGATGGGGAGGGGCAGAGCCAGGGAGTAGGTCCAGAGACTGCGGGGTAAGCTCGGATCCCCCCGAGGTGGGGGGCGTGAGACTCGGAGCGGACTAGGAGGGGGAGGGGAAGAACAAGGCTGGGGACCGGGAGGGGAGAGAAGCGGAGCCCGAGCTTGCAGGGTAGGCAGAGGGGGAAGGGAGGCGGGGGCCGCTGAGGGGGAAGGAGAGCAGCGGGAGGGAGGGAAGCAGAGGGGAGGATGGTGTGGGGGAGGGGGAGGGAACCGAGGAGAGGAAAGAAGGAAAAGAAACCCGAGTGGGGGAGGAGAGGGGAGGGGCAAGCGGATGGGGGAGAGCAGCTGAAAAGGGGAGGGCGGGAGTTGGGGGAGGAAGGAAAAGAGGAGGGGGAAGGAAGGGAGGGAGTGTGCAGCCCGGGGAGGGGGGTGGCGTGCGGAGAACTAGGCGGGCGGGCATAGGAGGAAGGGGGAGGGGAGCGCTGCCCAAGACTGCTGGGAGAGGAGGGTCGGGAGAAGCCGGAGCTGCTGAGGGCCGACTCGAAGGGGGCCCCTGGGGGTTGACCCGACGGGTGCGCGCAAGGGAGGAGCCAAAGGGGCGGGGCAGGAGGAGGAGCCCCAAAAGGCTGCCAGATTTGGTGGGGAGAGAGGGCGGAAGGCAGCGAGAGAGGGGAGGGGCAGAGGGAAGGCTGCCAGGGAGGGGGGAGGGGAGTCTGCTAAAGGAGGGGCAGAGAACCGGTTGGAAGAGGAGCAAGGAAGTGCAAAAATCGGGGAGTGTCCTGGCCTGGTGTGGGGGTTGTCCTCGCCGGGTTAGTCCTGTGGGGGTTGTGAGTCTTTGAGGTAGGGGTTTAGGGAGAGGAAGTCAGAGTCATTTACTACCTCTGCAAGAGCTCTTGTTCACCTCCCCCCTTCCCCGTATCCCTAAAGTGTTACTGGTCCTCCAGGGCTCTCCAGGGTTGGCTCTTATTTCACTAGCTCCTGCCCCGGGGGCTGAAGGGTCTACTTGTAGTTTCCCACTCCCCGTCTTGGTCCAGAGCATTAAGTGGTCCCTGTACTTCCCCTGGCAAAGGCACAGTGGGTGGTGAGTGACTGCTGACGGCTTGGGGATGGTTTTAAAGATTTGACAGGTGGGGACAGGGGCAGATATCCATAGCCAAGCAGAGTTTGCAGAAGGTTCCGTGTGATTGTGTGTACCCATCTTCAGAGGCCTCTGTTCCAAATCCAGTGTCCTGAGTTCCTTCACCTGTGCCTAGGACATCACTTTGGTGTTCTTGGGGATAACTGAGACCTAGGTGGAGGCTGACAGGAAGAATCTGAACAAGGCTGTCTTTTTAGGGTCTGTGGCCTGATCACCTAGGAGAGCCACTCCTGGTGGCCATGAGAGAGACCCTGGAGGCCCTGAACTCCTTGGGTGAGTGGGGAAAAAGGAACCAGGAGGGTGGGAGTTCCTAGGCACCCGAAGTGTAGTAGTGCTGTCCTCAGGAGTTTACAACCCTGAGCCCCAAACCATGGCAGCCTGGAGAGGCAGACATCTTTTTAGGTCACCTAAAAAATTATTATATGTCTCAGTGACCAGACCAGGGAGATAATACTAGATTGTATGTGTGCACAGGATTCACAGAGAACTGGGAGCTAAAACCAAACAAACAACAAAATCCATTGCACTTACATATTTATTTATTGCGTTTATTATGTGTACCTCATGTGTGGAGGTGAGGTGACAATTTTCTGAGTTATCTCCTACCATGTGGGTTTTGGAAACCAAATGAAGATCATTAGGCACAGAGGCAAGTACCTTTACCCACTGAGCCATCTCCCCTGCCCAGCACTGGAATTCATTTTTTTTTCTATTTCAAACTATTCAATTTCTTTTCTTTCTTTTTTTTCTCCCCTCAATTAAAAGGGCTGAGCTTAATACCTGGCCAGACTGCTGGGGAATTTGGCAGTCCTTTATCCATACAGACAAGAGATACCTTTTTTCCCAAACCAGCCGGGAAAATGCCCCATCTCTGATACCAGTTCAATACTAGAAGCTTCATTTGAACTCATCCCTCTGCCTCTTAACAGGATTCTCAGTGGGACAGCCAGAGATGGCTCCCCAAAGTGAGCCCAGGGATGGGTTCAATAATGCCCAGGAGAAGATGTCATCTTCTAGAGAAGAGAGCACGCTGCACTCCTGCTCAGGTAAGTGGGTACCATGGAGGAGGGCTCTGGGAAGAATATTCCTTCTTCCACAAGCCGTCTGTCTGTTAAGCACCTACTCTGCTGGAAGCTATTCTGGACATTTGGAATACCTTAGGCACTAAATAAACCTAGGTCCTTCCCTTCAAGGAACTTAATCTTAGAATGGGCAGCAGTCAGCCAACAAGAAATGTAAGCATGGTAAAAATTATAAACCACCTTAAAAGATAGAAAGTGCTATGGGGTGATAACGCACAGTGAGAGGAACCAAGTGGCCGCAAGGCAGGATTGCCCAAGGCAAGATCTAGCCTGGCTCCTTCCCATTCTCTTCCTCACGTGTTTTGCCTTGGAACTTATAAAACACATAGTCCAGACATTCCTCATAGTTATGGCTCCTGTCTTTCCTTAGCACCTGCTTCAGCTACTGGGAATTTGTCTTTGCAGATATGATGTAGGACAGAGATCTTTGGGGGAGTTCAGGCTTGCTTCCTAGTACCAGTGCAGTTTGCCTTCCATCTGTGATGTTTTCGGAGTCCTTGGGCATCCTCTTTTCTTCTAGGGCATGAGACTCCTGGCCAGAAAGAAGGCATCCACACAGAACAAGCTGAAGCTCCTTGTATGGGCAGCCAGGCCTGTACCCCACAGAAGGCGGAGCCTGCAGGCTCTGTCCCAGGTGAGTCTTTCTGATGCTCTAGGAGAATCAGGCAAAGGGAACAGGGACCAAGCAAGTTCCACGGCTTCTCTCTGAGGAGATAGGTGTGCTTCAGGCCCTCTCCTTTCCTCTGTTGTACTTCAGAGCTCTAAAGGAGTTTCACATCTGTGGACAGTAGAATGGGAGAGGAAGGTACCAGAGAAGTCTGGAAGTCCCAACTTCCCTCATCATCCCCCCCTCCCCCATTCATCCGTGCTGTTGTTCTCTTGGATTATAATTTCCACAAAGATAAACAAAGATACAGAGTGTTCATCAGTATGTTCACTGCCTCCACCCTGTGTGCCCCTTTTCCCAAATCTCTGCTGATCTTCATGATACCAAGGGCTCCCAGTCTGTAGCACGCACATACATGCGCACACATGTGTGTGCAAACACATACACACGCATGCAAACACTTCTTCCATCCATTCATCACCACTTGCTTGAATGGCATCACTGACTCAACAAAGGTTTTTTTTTGTGTGTGTGCATACTGCACAAAAGTGTTGAGTATGGCAGGGAAAGACAGGGCAGCTAGCTGCACAGACCTGGGTTGAACCCTTGTTCTGCACTGACCTGGTGAATGTTCTTGGGGTGGGATGCTGTGTTCCCTCCAGGGGTGGTTTGCTCACCCGTCATCAAGGTGACAGTAACATCCTGGCTAGCGTGAAGCTTTGTGATGCCACACACTCACTGCCTAATCCCTAGTTGGCTTCAAATAAATGGTCATAGAATTGATTTTAGAATTCAAGATGTCTGCCATGCAGAAGCTAAGCCATAGCTGGGCTGCTGTTACTATGAGGCAGGACAAATAATTAAACCAACAATACATAGCCACAGGTTCACAGAAGCTAATATTAATGGTGATTGCTATAGGAGTTTATGGTAAAGGATCTTTATGTGCTAGACATGTAGAAACGTTGCTTGGTATACTGCACCGTGAGAGATACATGGATTTCAGCGGTTCTAAGTGGGGTGGAGGAGGGGAAGACATTCTTGGCTGAGAAAGGACTTCCAGGCAGGAAGCAGGAAAGGTGATCTGTGACAGGTTGGAGAGCAGCATTGTGAAAGACTACGCTTCACACCTGAATGAAAAGGAAGCTAGACTAGGAAAGTGGGGGGCCTGGTGACCCTAGAAGCTATTGCTGATTCCTGAGCAGAGGAGTGGCATGCAGAAGAGGGAAGTGACATCGGAGGCTGAGCAGACAGTGAGATGGAACCAGTGAGTTAGAAACTGGGAGTGAATGTAATCTGTGTAATATGATCAAGGCTCAGGCTATGACAGGCTTTCAGGGCCAGGCAGCACTCACTCAGATCATGTGGCTCGAATGTTCTCAGACAAGATTCACTGGGAGGTGGGGGAGGAGGGCTTCAAAGGAAGAGAACAGATTCCTCTGCATGCATGGATGCATTTTGCAAGGATTCCCTGGGAACTTGAATCTGCCCTTTGGGTTGAGGCACCCCTTGAGGCCTCACCCACCTTCTGCCCCCCAGCCTGTAAACTCCAGTCTTGTCTTCTCTCACTTAACTCTTCCTTTGATCCTGTCAACTCCAGCTTCTTTCTTTTTTGGGGGTGGGGGTATCTCTGTATAGCCCTGGCTATCCTGGAACTTGTTCTGCAGACAAGGCTGGCCTCAAACCCAGAGATCCATGTGCCTTGGCCTCCCAAGTGCAGCTTCTTTCTTAATGGGACTTCGCACTCCTGTAGAGCAGGAGGAAGGGAGCTCTTCCAAAGGGGATGGAGCAGAAGAGGGAGCATTTGAGAAGACAGGATGGAGCTCAGGGGTGCGCTGGTGCCCAGGAGGTAACACAGGAAGAGGCATCAAGGTTCCAAGGCCATCCGGCCTCCTATGGTTAAAGTTGGCTGGGAATAGGTCTGTGAAGGCCAGGCAGTTGTTGACACTATAGCCAGTTTGAAGGACACCCAAGAAGGGCCAGGGTGATAGTGGGCATCCTCAAGGATGGAAGCTCAGAATTCCGCAGCAGTTCTGTTCTTGAGGGAGCAGGGGGAGGGGTGTCTACTAAGGATTCAAGGGAGGGTTCCTGGGTGGAGGAGCTGGCCAGCCTGGGAGAACAGTCCCAGGAGGGGCCATGCTTGCCAGCAGCTTTGTCTGCAGAAGGGACCGAAAGAGAACGAAAGGACTCTAGGGTTTACTGATTCCCAGGACGCTTTGAGTGGGGTACAAAAGGAGCCAGACTGGCAAATGGATGCGCCATGGATGGGCTTTCACACAATTCTTTTTTTCTTCTTCTTTTTTGTTTCTTTTTGACTGCTCAGGGGAGGAATGGATGATTCGGAAGGTGAAGGTAGAGGATGAGGATCAGGAGGCCGAGGAGGAGGTGGAATGGCCCCAGCATCTCTCCTTCCTTCCCAGTCCTTTTCCCACTCCTGACTTGGGTCAGTTGGCTGTTGCATATAAACTGGAGCCAGGGACACCGGGGGCACTAGGTGGAATCGCACTGTCGGGGTGGGCCCCGATCCCTGAGAAGCCTTATGGCTGCGAGGAATGCGAGCGGCGTTTCCGGGATCAGCTAACTCTGCGGCTGCACCAGAGGTTGCACCGGGGCGAGGGTCCTTGTGCCTGCCCGGACTGTGGCCGCAGCTTCACGCAGCGTGCTCATATGCTCCTACACCAACGCAGCCACCGCGGAGAGCGTCCCTTCCCTTGCTCAGAGTGCGATAAGCGCTTCAGCAAGAAGGCCCACCTGACCCGCCACCTGCGCACGCACACTGGCGAGCGTCCCTACCCCTGCGCTGAGTGCGGCAAACGCTTCAGCCAGAAGATTCACCTAGGCTCGCATCAGAAGACCCACACCGGAGAGCGGCCCTTCCCCTGCACCGAATGCGAGAAGCGTTTCCGCAAGAAGACACACCTGATCCGCCACCAGCGTATCCACACGGGCGAGAGGCCCTACCAGTGCACCCAGTGCACACGCAGTTTCACACACAAGCAACACCTGGTGCGACACCAGAGGGTGCACGATGCTGCTAGCCGCACCCGGTCCTCTCCGGACGTTCCTGCTACTCCTCACTCCCCCACCGCGTCTCTTACCCCGTCCCCTCCTGGGCCCAAGCCTTTCGCTTGTTCCCACTGCGGGCAGAGCTTTGGCTGGAAAAAGAACCTCGCTACGCACCAGAGTCTGCATCTCACCGAGGGTCGTCCTTTTGGGTGCGATGAATGTGCACTCGGCACCAACGTGGACCCCGCCGCCGCCGAGCCATCAGCCTGCACGCCCCAAGCGCCTGACTGTGGCACGGGTTCGGGGCCTGCGGCACCCCAGCGTACCACCTCCAGCGAGCGCTCCTTCTTCTGCCCCGACTGCGGGCGCGGCTTTGCCCACGGGCAGCACCTCGCCCGGCATCGGCGTGTGCACACGGGCGAAAGGCCGTTTGCCTGTGCTCAGTGTGGCCGCCGCTTCGGCTCACGACCCAATCTAGTCGCCCACTCCCGGGCCCACAGCGGCGCCAGACCTTTTGCCTGTGCGCAGTGTGGCCGCCGCTTCAGTCGCAAATCTCACCTGGGCCGCCACCAGGCAGTGCACACTGGCAGCCGCCCCTACGCTTGCGCCGTCTGCGCCCGCTGCTTCAGCTCCAAAACCAACCTGGTCCGCCACCAGGCGATCCATACGGGCTCCCGCCCCTTTTCCTGCCCTCAGTGCGCCAAGAGCTTCAGCCGCAAGACCCACCTGGTGCGGCACCAACGCATCCATGGGGAAGCGGCCCTCCCAGTCCCAGCCTCTAATCTCTCTGCTCCAGCCTGGTCCAATCCCTCCGAGGTGGCACCAACCCCAATCTTTTTCTAAGCGGAGTTCTGACCCGCATCCTGCCTTTCCCGACAGATTTGGGAGACTCATGCCTGGAGACTTAGTGAGTTTTCAACATTCACACCTAGGTTGCTGCCAAAGCACCAGGACACTTGAGTCATTGACCTTTCTTTAATGTTAGTCGAGAAGTCCGAAAAACATACATAGCTCTTGACAGTAATGACAACACACAGAGACTATTCTTGCAGATAGCGCACAAAGAACCAGGCATTTCTGGGGATCAACCAGGTCAACGAGAGACTGACTGAGCAAGAGACCTCTAAATCGAGGGAAAGAGTAGTTATTTATGTACTTGAAGTTCAGATTTGAGGTTCTGGGGCCGTTAACTGAGCCAGGGGAGGAAAGCCCGACTACTCACTGCCGCCACCTTCCACAGGAAAAAGATCTCTCCTGTCAGTCCAGGAAGTAAACTTAGCTAGCTGGTTCTTCCCAAAGTGTAATATGCACATATGCCAAACACCTACCAAGGTCCCACGTGTGTGCGCGGGCATGGGTGTGTGTTTGTGCGTGCGTGCGCGCGCACGCGCGCGCCTGTAACAGAAGTCTGGCTTGGAGGGAGTAGATGAGGACCAGAGCTCTTAGGCTGCTCCCAGGGGACCAGCATTGTTACTCTAGGTGCCAGCTCCTTACCACCTGTTTGCAGCCCTTCAAGAGATTTCCCAGAAGCGTCCTTACATGCACCTACCTAGGAGGTACAGAAGGAGGCAGCGCTTGAACAGGCTGTAAAGGTTGTTTCTATATCACTTTTTCCACCTTGTGAGGAGTGCTAGAGCCTGAAGGTACTGCAGCTATACACCCAGCTGGGCCTGACAGAAGCAGAGGGCCTGCCTGACAGTGAGGGGAGAAGTGGGGGATGGGGTATGTGTTTAGAGAGAACTGTTTTGGATTCGACCTCATAAAGAGCTTGGAGGACATCCTTTACTCTCCCGGAACTTCAGTTTCTCATTAAAACTAGAGCTGGTGTTGATGAAAGCGGAGACTCCTTTCTGTCCTATTACTAGATTGCTAACAACAGAAATACCCAAGGCAACTGTCTCCTGGGTGCTAAGCCCTGAGAAGGGTCAGAAGCCAGTTAGCAAGGATCCTTCCATCACAGCTTAAGTGGGTTTCTTGGTTTCTTAACAGCAACTCACTGTTGCTGTGATAGAAATACTGACCTTAGCCAGAGAGGGTTATTTGTTTTGTTCTTCCAAGTCACAGTCCATCATTCACGGAAGTCAGGGCAGGAACTGAAGCATAGACCAGGGAGGGAGGAATACTGCCGTTTGGCCTGTTCTTATGACTTGTTCAGGACCGCCTGCTTAGGGGTGGCACTGCCTACAGAGGAGGCCCCTCTCACATCAGCCAGTAATCAAGAAAATACTCACAAAGGCTAGTCTGGTGGATCTTGTCAATTGAGGTCCTTCTTCCCAGATGACTCTAGCTTTGTCAAGTTGGCAACAAAATAAACCCAAAACCTAGCCGACACAGTGGACTCCTTGAGGGCAGAGTAGGGGCCCAAAAGTCCAAGACTAGTCTAGGGAGGTTGACAGGCTGCCACTTCTGAAGCCATGCCTGAAGAAACGGGATGGGACACATGGGTGTGAGGTTGAATGGACATAGAAGACCCAGATTAGGTTCAATCCAAGATCCAGAGGGCTGCAGTTCTCAACCCAAGGGAGGAGAAGAGAAGCTGGAACTGGCTTGAGAACCAGAAAGGCTGTTGGCACTCTATTGTTCCCGCTGAATCTAAGAGAGTGGGGATAGCAGGGTTTATGCAGGGTGGAAACATGGCTGTGTTTATATTCCAACACTTTAGAAAGACTGGCTGGAGACTTGTGCATCAGTCACCCATCAGTCACATGGTGGGGACCTTGGACTATGGACATGTCAGAGGAGATGGAGAAGTGTTAAATTAAAAAAAAAAAACACTAGTCAGATGGCACAGGACTAAGAAGCATGGTGGAACCACTGGGGCCTGACTTCTGCTTAGCTGGCTAGCTGACAGCAGCCTTCCCCTGAGAAGGGTCCACAGGGTGGGGGAGCATACTCATGCTGGGAGAGCAGCCTTTTGTAGCTGCTGAAGTTGACATGTAGAAAGTAGCCCATATTGGTACGGAGCTCAGGATAAGGGAAGCTAGAAACAGGTAGTCTGAGAACTGTCTGCATTCCGGAAGCTATTAGGTATTAGGTGCCCATCCTCCAAAGAAGTGAATGTGGAATGAAAAAGGGAGGCCTTGGACCAAGTGCTGGTTTGGAGCACCAGCAATGAGGGAAGGACCCTGAGAGAAAGCCGAAAAGACTGGGGACACCAGAGGATAGGGAGGAAGACCCTGAGAGGAGGTGATAGGGATGCCTGGATGACACTTTGAGGAAAAAAGAAGCAGCTGAAGGCTGTGAGGGGGAAGGGGGTAAGAAGGGGGGAGGAGGGGAGGGAGGAGAGCACATGACCCCAGGGTCTTGTGCCAAGGCGATGGTCTGCAGCATCTGAGTGGTTGGGTGAGTCCAATGCAAAGGTGAGTCACAAAAGCAAAGTCCTGGAGCAGGAATGAGCAGGAGTGAGACCTGGACACGGGTGAGGGACGGTGGGAAGCCTCTTTCACTGTAAGGCCAAAGGCATGAATGTGTGTAAGGTTTTGATTCCCTGGCTAAGAATGGGAAGGTGACTGTTGACTACTGTGGGCGGGGTTGTAAAACAGCAGTCCTCCTGCTACCTGGTTATTGGAATCCCCACCACTCTGCTGCTCCAAAGCAGCTCAGCGTCTCTCTGAGGCTGCTCACCTGGCCTCTGCGTCACTGAGCTTGAAGGACTCGGTGAAAGGCTATTGCTCACACACATGACATTACCCCACCGCTTCCCTTCTCCAAACATTCTGGAAGTCTTGTGTAACAGCGGCTTTTTGATCCTTCAGGATGTTTGATGAGTGCTACCCTGTGCCAGGCATTCTGGGAGTTCACATTCTCTTGAAGATTCACCACCTGGCAAATCTTTTATCCTTTGAGCTTGTTTGCAAATAGTCGAAAATCATTTAGTGTCAAAGCCTGCTGGTCAAAACAAATGACAAGTGCTCAAAACCAAGTGAGCAAAACTGATCTGTCATCCCAGCTCCTCTGGAGGCTGAGGCAGGAGAATCAGAAGGGCAAAGCTAACCTGGGCTACAGAGTGAGTTCAAGGGTAACCTGGAGAACCTAGTGGGACATTGAGGGCAGGTGGGGGTGGTGGGGGCGGGTACTGGCAAGATGACTCAGCATGCCTGCTCTGAGCCTGCATTCCATCCCAGGGACCCATGTGGTGGAAGGAGTGAACTGATTGTTATAAGTTGTCCCCCGACCTCACACGTGTGTTGTGGTATGCGCATGTGTGAGCACACACTGATTAAATAAAAAGAACTTTGAAAGGGGAAGTTCTGGGTTTGTAGCTTGGTGGCAGGCACTTGTCTGGCATATGCAAGGCTTTGTGTTCAATTCCCATTCCTCTTCTGCCCAGGACCTGAGTGAAGACTGCTACAAGGAGGAACTCTAGATTCAGTCAGAGGTGTTCTTATTAAAATCAATACACACTCCTGTGTTTCTCCAGGTGGGACCCAAGTTGTGAGCCAGCCTCAGTACTGGTATGCAAAAAAAAAAAAATACTCTTAAGAAGTAAAATGCAAATTATATGTATTTATTCGTGTATGAATGTTTCGTTGATGATGAGGTGTTTCATTAATTAGCCAAAATGTACTTAGTTTTTCTCCAAATCTTGTTCCACAGAAAGACTGTAGTAAACAGGTATGAAGCAGGCAGTCTAGTCCCAGTCCGTAATACAGACATGTATAGCTCACGTTGCCTGTCTGTGAGGAACTTACGGTCTGGCTGGAGATGAAACATGAACCCCGCGCACAGACAGAGGGGTAAGGCTCTGTGTGCTCCTGCTGTTGCCTCTGTATCTGGAGGAGGAGTCAGGAGAGGATCTAGTGTGTTTTCAACAAAACACCCAGCCCTTGCATTGCTTACCCTTAACAGCTGTTCAGATGCCCGGAACGCTGCTTCTTACCCCCTTCTTCTCTCATTTTCTTCTACATGTTGCCTTGCTTGGAACAGTCAATGATCGAGAGACTATTTGGCAAGGGCAGAGCAAAGTGAGTGGACCTTAGCAGCAGCTAATCCAGGCTCTAGTGAAATCTGCCAATCATGTGACCCATGACACAGGAATCTTGCTTGCAGAGCCTCTGGTGTCTTCTCCCTCTGTCTGCAGGGGTGGACAGTGAGAGCTGCTGGAGGACAGAGGGACCTGCCAAGCATGCTGCAAGTCCCAAGTCAGAGAGTCTAGGTGTGTCTCTCTGACCAGCTCAGACAAGCAGGTAGAGACTCTGGCATTTTAATCCTTTGAGCTTGCAAATCCACCCAGCCCTGTGCAAACATTGTAGGAAACAGAGTACAAGCCCTTGATCTCATGAATTTGATTCTTCAGATGTAAGGCAAGCTTTGTCCTGTGGATGGCCTTTAATGCTGCGTGTTCTGGGAGAAATAAGAGTCATGGTCCCAGACTCACAAACTTGAACCTGAGCCAAAGAGAAAGCTGGAGCTTCACAATGTGCCCATCACTTGTGGCTGGGCAGGTACAGGTATTGCAACCTATTCATGACCAAAGGCTGGGTGGAGGCTGGAGAAGTCGGGAGTTTCTGGAGAGAAGTGTGCCCTGGCTAAAGAAGAGAGTTAGGACTGCAAGCAGGAGGCCAAGGACTTAGGATCAACTCAAAGGCCATTGTATGGGAGGTTTGGGCCACAAGAAATCAGTTTTATGTAAGTCTAAGGCAGTGATGAGAACTTATCCTTCTCAGGATAGGTTCAGAGAAACCCCATCTCTGCTGAAATGATTGATGTTCTAGCTGATGGATATTGCCTTTGTTAGGTTTCTATTGGTGTGATAAAACACCATGACCACAGTAAGCTTCAGGAGGAAAGGGTTTATTTGGTTTATTCTTCCATATTACTGTTTATTATCAAAGGAAGGGGCAGGACAGGGCAGTAATCTGGAGGCAGGGGCTGATGCAGAGGCCATGGAGGGATGCTACTTACTGGCTTGCTCTCCATGGCTTACTCAGCCTGCTTTCTTATAGAACCCAGGACCATCCGTGCAGGCATGGCACCCACAATAGGCTGGGCCTTCCCCTGTTGATCACTAATTAAGAAAATGTCTTACAGCTGGATCTTATAGAGGAATTTTCTCAATTGGGGCTCCCTCTTCTCTGTGTCAAGTTAACATAAAACTAGATAGTACAGTTAGTAATTGCTAACCATTCATCATTATATAAACGTCATACCATACTCCACATACATGTAGTCACTGGTGTCAATTGAGAAAACTGAAACTCTGCTATGCAACAGTGACTCCATATTCTCTTCATCTGGCAGCCTCCCACAACCAACGGTCTACTTTCTCTATGACTGTGACCATTAGGACTCTCCCCCAAGTTGGATCATATAATATTTGTCTGGCTTATTTCACTTGGTAAAAAAAATCTTCAAGGTTCATACATACCAGAATTGGAAGAAGGGATGCCCAGGCAGGGAAGCTCATTGGCTAAACACTTGAGACCTGTCTTGATACCTCATTAGCATAGAGAACTCTAGGTTTTTATGCTACAATTCTGGTAGCACATACCAGAATTTGCTTTATAAATTCTTTTTCATAAAATGTTAAGTGCATTGTCTGCATACCACTGTGGGGCAAGTAGACCATACCACCAGACAGAAGACCTGGTAAGATTGAAGCAAGTTCAAAACCCTGGGAAGTCTCATAACTGAAAATGACAGGCATTAGAACCAGCTCCTGGCCAGGGTCTATCTGTTCTGGAATACATAACAATATACCCCATTGAGAGGGTCGTGACAACCCATCATGTAGCATAAAAACCTAGAGTTCTCTATGCTAATGAGGTATCAAGATAGGTCTCAAGTGTTTAGCCAATGAGTTTCCCTGCCTGGGCATCCCTTCTTCCAAAAGGTATTTAATCCCTGGTTCACCCTAAGTAAGAAGTATGCATTCACATCCTCCATAACAATAAAGCAGTTTCAACCAGCAAGGACCTTCTCCTTCATCAAGGACCCCCGAGGGGAGAAGAGTCTGCCTCATAAAGAACCGTGCTTCAATCTCCTACAGAAGGCCTCTTTTTAGCCCTTTCCTACTTTCTCAGCACCCACTCGAAGCCAGACTGGATTTTCCCCATCCTGGGCTCAGCCATCCCTTTCCTGTCTGGTGCGTAGGGGAAGTGCAGACCCCCAGACCCAACTCCTCTCAGTCCCCAGAGGTGCCTGGGTACACAGGAGGCTGGGAACCACCATTCTCAACTCCTCATAGTCCCTAAGCATCTGGGTACACAGGAGATTGAGAACCACAGCATCTGTCCCAGCTCCTCTGTTTTTCATCTGGAGAAACACAGGTTGGAAGCCCCTGTCTTGGACTGTGTTCTGCCTTACCTGAGGAACATGCTGGTGGCGCTCTGGCATCCCAATGGTGAGACAGACTCCACAGTATGCATGTGGAGATCAGAGGACAACTTGAGGGAGTCTGTTCTCCTTCCACCACATGAGTCTTGGGTATTGCACAGTAAGTACCTTATCCCATTGGGCCATCTCACAGGCACAACATTCCTATACTTTTACTTTAGTCTTTCAATATGAGTTTGAACACAGTTTTCTTCCTTTAAAGGCTGAATAATAAATATTCCATGGTGTGTCTACAGTGTTTGTCTCTCTATTCGTCTCAGTGATACAGGCTGTTTCTACCCAATGACTTGTGAATGATGCTGTACCCTATTGCAGAGAGCATCCTCACATTCCTGGCCTCTGTAAACTTGGATTCATAGTTGGACCCAGCAGCTGAATATGTAAGACAACTGTGTGTGAGGTGTCTGGGGAAAAGAATAAAAAGCGATGGATTCTGCCCGGAGGGTCAGGAGGCATCTCTGAGAAGGTGAATCAAGTTGACAGCAATATCAGTGTTGTGGTCTGGGCCTCTAGCCATGCAGGCAGCTTGGCTCTACACACCCAAGGCATTTCACTGTCTGTCTCCTGGGAAAGAAGAGGAGAGCATCCTCCCCCTCCCTCTTCCCCTTCCCCTCCCCCTCCCCCTCTCCCTTCCATCCCCAAGACTATGAAAACTGTCATAGCAAGGAATGCATACTGCACCTGGGTCTCAGTTACAAACATTCCAGGAGCCACTGTCAGTTTCAGAGACATGCTACTGCAGTCTATGACAAAGTGTGGAAGACACAATTTAAAACATCTACAAACGAACAGACTGGGTAAAGCCCAGCTTTCATGGAAAGCTTTCATAGGACATGTTGAAAAAAAGGCACTTCGGATAGAAAACAAGTATCCCAGCAGATGACCCAAAGGGAGTCCAGCTGTGTGACAGGAAGGACTTAGAGAATGCTTTGCATCACAGACAGGTGGCACCATCCAGGTCCAGCCTCACACCTAGCCTGGTTTCTGAGAACTGCTTGGGAATTTCCCTGTCTTTTAATGTTGCCTTCTTCCGCCCCTACCACCCACATCTACCTTCACACAAAGTGGGGGATAGTCTGTGCCCAGAACCCTTCGCCAAAGGTGCCAAATTCCTTTTCTGTAGTCTTCTTACTAGAGTACCAGGGTCTCCAAATGACAAAGCAACTCCTGTCTTGTTGTTGGATTGGAGGTTGTTAAGACTGAGGCCAGGTGCTGGCAGGACCTCAAGCCCTCTGCTTGGAGTGAAGGATGAAGACGCTGGTCTCTCCCTCTATCCTAGCTGGCCCTTCACTGGTGGATGCTTCTCCATCTCCCCTTCTGACCTCATACGACTTCCAAAGCCATCATCCTGTGGGCATCTGTGTCTTCTCATCTTAAGGACATAGATCCTATTGGATTAGATCCAATCTAATGACTTCATCTTAATTTGATTACCTTTGCAAAGGCACAAATCCATGGCCAAATACATGGCCTTAGCTGTAGGAGAGCCTGAAATGAAGGCTCCAGGGGCCTGAAGGCTGGGAGCCAGCTCTGGAAGTCACTCAAAAGAGCTGCTGCAGGGCAGAACAACATTTTTGCCTATACAAGTGATTTTGCTTGCTTTGTTTTTGAGACAGAGTCTCTCACTATGTAGCCCCAGCTTGCCCAGAACTCACCATGCCGACCAGGCTGTCTTCCATCTCAGAAAGATCCACCTGCCTCTGCCTTCATCTAAGAGCGACTTCATTTCAGCTCTGAGGCCATGTATCTGGAAATTGTGTCATTGCAAAGGTAATAAAACTAATCCATTCCACCAATTTCTGGGTGGAATCAAAGGTGTGTGCCACCATATCTAGCCTTTGCTGACAATTTTACAAATCCCAGAGGCCTCAAACAGACTCTTCCTCTGTTCTTTAGGGGAACTCACTTGCTTTTACTTACTTATTGACCCTTGGGACTTAGCTGGAGACAAAGCAGGGTTGGGACCATTACACTCTTTGGATGAACAGCAGCTTGTGTTTTCTGGAGCAGCCATTGTGGGAGGGGCTGGAAGAGTGTCTCTAGGGAAGAGCTGTGGGACTCTCCCTGGGGAGATGTGGAAGTGCAGGACAAGAGCTAGAGGGGTGGAATAGTGGCCAGAGGTAGGAGCTGGAGGTCCTGAGATGCTGAAGATTCGAGCTGCTAGATTGGTACAAGGCAGTACGGGAGACAGGGAGCAGATTAAACCAACCACCCAACTGAAGACAGCGCCTTTAGGTTTGGGATTAGGTCAGCCTCAGGGCAGGGGACTTTCCTGGTCAACTACAGGACACTGGTTTATGTAATGGGTTTATGTAATACTGTTATGTAATGTCATTAGAGGCATCACAAATTGTATTCTACTTGAGATTCTGCAGAAGCCAGACCAGGGATCCCTTCCCACCCTGCAAGACAGGCCCTGGGGGTCTGAGCCCTCTTTCTCTACCAGAAATCTCTACCAGGATTTCTGTGCCAGACTCACTTCCCGTGGTCTTCAGGGTCTTCCCACAGGATGTGGATTTTAGACAGATGAGGCCAACTCCACCCTGAGGATCCCTGGGCTCTTTCCTCTTCAGAACAACCCACAGGCCCACTCAGATGCTTCCCCTTCCCTCCCAACCGTCACACTTGAACTCCCAATGCTGTCACTCTGGAATGTTCTAGAACATAGGTCTCTAAACTTTTGTTGACCACTAAGTATTTTTAAATGTTTATTAATTATGCATTAATTAATTACAATTAATGCATAATAATTGTACATCTTGTTGGTGTGGGTGTGAGACTTTCACACACGAGTGCAGTGTACACCTTTATCTACACACAGCCAAGCTCCTTCCTGCTTTGTGGTTCACTGCTCTGCATTCAGTTCCATGGAGCTCAGCTTCCTCAAGTGAGAGACAATGTGCAGCATTGCCCTCCTGTTTCTGTTCCTTTCACTCAGCGACTTCCAGTTGTAAATGGCAGCACTTCATGTCTTCTTAGGGCTGAATAATATTCCCTGTGTACATAGACTACATGTTCCTTATCCATGATTCAGTCAGTGGGCACCTAGGCTTTTTTTTTTAATATGATGTCATGATAAACATGGATGCTTCTTTCAAAATAATGTATTGAGATAAGTTTGCACATAAATTCAGAGCCCATGATAATCATATTTGTGGGCCCTCATGGATTCTCAGGGCTGTCGAAAGAATCCCTGGTCTCGTTCTACATATAAGACAATTTGGGCCTAGAGACGGTGAGATGATTCCATAGGGCCGTAGGTGGGAGGAGGGGGATGATGAACCCGCAGTGTGGTAGGGCAGGTCCTGCTCATGGGTTTCTGGCTCCCAGTATGACCTGTGCCTACCACAACAGAGCCTAAAAGAAATTCTGGAACAGGTGGGTGTGCCCAAGAAACATCCCTGTCTCTGTATCCCCCTTCCTCTTTAGGAGGCAGGGGAAGGTGGGGTATGGAACACAAGCTTGAGGGGGGCTGGGCTGAACTGAGCTCACAGCATGAAGTCTGCTACAAGCTAGTGAGGTTGACTGGGTGGGTAAAGGTGTTTGCTGCCAAGCTTCATGACCAGTTAGATCCCTGGAACTTAGATGCTGGAAGGAGAGATGTATCTCCTGTGAGTGGTCCATTGATACCCACATTGATACCATGGCATGAGAATGTGCGAGGGGTTACTTACAAGGAGCACATGTGACTCAAAGGCAGTTGTGTCACTGAAAAGCCTACCCAGATGGAGTGACAACCGAGGAAAAGTACATCCCATAACCTCTTTAAACTATCAGCAGATAATTCAGTCTCCTCTGCCTAGCAATTGTGACTTGTCTATATAACCTTGAGAAGGGAGGCTTGTAAATCTTGTAAGTTTCAGGAGCTTGTGAGTTTTGTTTTGTTCCTGAGCCTTTTAAGTCTCATCCTCATCTCCACTTCTATTCCTAGCCAAGGTCACAGCTGGGAGCTGTACAGGTTCTGTGGGTAATGTCCCAAGGGATGCAGTGTTGACTGGGTGAAGAATAGTCACTGGAACTATCAGGTAAGTATTTAAGCACCAGAGATTACTGGGAAGGGGTGAATCTAGACTCTATAGCATTTCTGTACTATCTGCCTTTTGGTCATGTAACTAGCTAAATAAATTGTACTTAGTAGGTGGCAAGCAGGAGAGAAACATTTCTCTCAATACTACTTTCAAACTTATACTGTTGTATCTCTCTTTTCAACCTTACCAGTTTTCCATAGCTGGACAACATACCAATCCCAAATTAAGTGGGAATCAGCAGCCTGTAGCCAGTCTTTTGCTACTTTGTGGGTTCTTTCTTCCACCTTTCTCCTCCCCTTTTCTTCTGCCCTTTAAACCCCCTAACCCTAGATAAGAGAGAAAAAAGGATGGAGAGGAAAGGAAAGAGATCCCTGAATAAAGTCAGGGGTGAGAAAGGAGGCAACATTATTAGTAGGCTATTTCCTGTTGATTAGGAATGCCAAGTTCCTTGGGGGCAAATTTGATCTTCATCGTCAGGATATCTAGTTTCTTCTTGTTTCTTCTTTGTACCAAACTATTTAACAAACAACAAACCAATAACAAGAAACAACAAACAACAACCCACTAACAGCCCACTGCATCTCTTGGGGCCCTTGCATTTATACACTCTCTGAAAAGTTCCCAGAATTCCAAACATCATACAACTGCAGAAACTATCTGCAACTGGCAAAAGCTTGCCTCTGCTAGAGCATGAAGCAAATCACAGTCAGCTGCTGAGGATAATCTGAAGCAGCCCCATATCTCACACATGGGATTAAAACAGAAACATATTCTTATGATAGTTTTGCCTCATGATTTAAGGCAGATACGGTCCACTACGGCAGGTGGACTATGCTATGGTGATACAGTCCACTACAGCAGGTGGACTATGTTATGGTAGTAGGAGCCTGAGGCAGCTAGTAACATTGTATCATCAGTCAGGAAGCAGAGAGTTGAATGCTGATGTTCAAACATTTTTTTCCTTTTCCCTTTTTATTCAGTCCAGGACTCCAACTCATGGGATGCCCATATTCAAGGTAGCCTTTCCCTCCTCAGTTAAACATCACTCTAAGTACACAGTGGTACTCAAAGATGTGACTCCAATGTTATTCTAAATCCAGTCAATGAATATTAATTACCACACGTGAGCAGCAGTTGGGGGGGGGGGGCTCTGCTGAGTGGCTCTGGCTGGTCTTCTTTGGAAGACCTCATAGCCACCTTGTCTATGGCCACACCACCCTGAATGTGCCTGATCTTCGAAGGCCACATACAGTTGTAATCACCTTAAGGCTCTTGGAACTCCAGACCTGGGTGATCTAAGATGTCTCCACTGTCAGCCTCCAGGAGGCTGGTCTGTTTCCCAACATGGTAGCTCTGAAACAAAGAGAGCAGAAGCAGCCTACCCTGGGGTAGGCTCTCATGCAATGTCGCTTCTGCCATATTCTCTTGTCCACATCAAGTTGTCAGCCATCTTGTTTGACACTCTTGTCCCCACTACTGGAACATATGTTAGATGGGTCCTAACAAAGCTTGCATGCTTGAGCAGTTCCTCTTTCAGCAGTTGCAAAGTTCAGTCTTATCTAACCTAAAGCTTCCCTCTCACCAGCTTAGAGACTCTCTGCCTGATGCCCCTGAGGCTGCTCAGTGACAGGGGAAGAGAGCCAGGTCTCCATGGTCTCTCTCTTGTTTTTTGCTTCTTCTCTACCAGGACACATGGTTTCCCCTATAAGAGGACAGGGGTTATGAAAGGAGAAAGAAACATCTGACTTGACTCACAAGGGACCTCAGTGTGTCTGGATGCTGTTGAAATACTAACCTTTTCTGTTCTGAGAGCCTCTGATGAGTTCTGTCTCTGTCCTGGCATGAGACCACAGAAAGTTCCACTGTTCTCTGATGAGGAAACATGTCTTCTGACGCCTGCCCTTCACTTTCTGCCTAACTGAGACACCACAAACAATTGCTTTCCTCATTTTGAATTGCTATAAAGCATGCCTGGGTCTAGGTAATTTATAATAAATGCAAATGTATTTGGCTCATGGTTCTGTAGCCTGAATATCCCTTAGCCCAGTTAAATTTATATAAATGTTGATTGTCACAGCAGCTCAACTTAACTAGTGAAGACAAAAAAGCAAATGTTGATTCAATAAATCCATGGGAAGGCTTGTTTGGCAAAGCAGGGCGGAATGAGAGGTTTATGAGGTAGTTCCCAGGGGAGAACAAGCAAGCAAGAAGAAAGAAAAGGCATCTGAGCCATACGGTGACTCCCTGAAAAGCAAGCTGGGGGCAGAGGAGTAGAATCACGTAGGTGGAAACTCACACCTCTCTGCATAAAGTCTCAGCGGGGAGTTCTGAGGCAAAGATG
Source organism: Grammomys surdaster (assembly GCF_004785775.1). Taxonomy (NCBI): domain Eukaryota; kingdom Metazoa; phylum Chordata; class Mammalia; order Rodentia; family Muridae; genus Grammomys; species Grammomys surdaster. Next base: position 73,700 of record NW_021619764.1, on the reverse strand, counting down.
GCTTGTCAGATGAGTCTACTCTACAGGAATACCACGCCTAGTACTCTGTCATGGACAGATAGGGCTGCTACTCCCTAGGAAAAGCACGGCCTGGGCTGACGAGCTGAGGTGAATCCTGAATGAAGACCAGTGACTGCAGACAATCAGCCATTGCTTTCTTGAACAGAGCGGCACTGGGTTTAGATGAGAAATTCAAGGGTGACATCTCCAATTCCCACAGGAATGTAGGCCTCTGACTCAGCCTCGGGAATACCAAGAATCTGTGGTTGCTTCATTTAATGCCAAGATTCCCTCCATCTCTCTTCTTCTCATTTTACTCTTGGGTCAGTTCTCACTGAAGAACAGCTTCTCCACACGATAAAACAAAACAAAACAACAACAACAAAACAAACAGTCAATAACAACTCTCAGGGGTTACCTTTCATGGCTTTTGCTAACTAAGAGAGTAATACACATACTCCATGGTTTAAAGTTCCTGACTTTAAAGAAGGTATTTCAGCTGCTCTCTCTGTCTCTGTCCCCCCATCTCCCTCTGTGTGTGTGTGTGTGTGTGTGTGTGTGTGTGTGTGTGTTTCTTTTTGAGATAGGGTCTCTCTGTCTGTAGTGCTGGCTGTCCTGGAACTCACTCAACAAGGGTGGCTTAGTTGAATTACAAAGATCCACCTACAATTAAAGGTGTGTGCCACCAAAACCTGGCTGGGGTACTCCCTTTTAGACCAGTCAGCAAATGTCAGGGACAGAGCCACACAGGAACATTATAGCTACTGGCTATGCTGGTGAAGCAGGAAGAATAAAGAGCTTCTTTTTCCTGAAGAAGAGTGCCACTGGGCAAATAAAAATTCCACATCTAGTTCAGGCATGGTGGTACACGCCTCTAATCCCAGCCCTTCGGAGGCAGAGGCCGGTAAATCTTTGTGAGTTTGAGATCAGCCTGGTCTGTATAGTGAGTTCCAGGCCAGTCAGGGACACACAGTGATACCTTGTCTCAAAAGCAGAAATAAAAAAATTACCTATCTAAATAGTCAACACATTTGTCTCCACTTCCTTACTTCCATTTGCCACTAAAGCACTTACAGTCTAACCCCTGCTGTCACTCTCCTATTGAAGCAACCTCTGAAGTAACAACCTATGGTTTCATGATTAGTAAATCTGACTGTCCCCAGGCTAAGCAGCTTCAATTTCCTCCTCCAAAACCTCCGAAAAATAAGGATAAAACACTTTATTGGGTTGTCGCTAGAATGCAGTAAGATAATGCAAAATGATAAGATAATATAACAGACAGCATAGAACATTCTGGATGTATTTCTTAGCTAAATTTAATATTAAAGAGAAACAGACAATAAAACCACTAAATCTTATACCATCAAACTGATCAATAGCTAGTCCCACATCTTCAATGCAAGTTCATATTAAACCCCCTTATTGAGGCTAGCCCGTAGTAAGTCTTGATCAATAGGACTGGTGAGATGGCTCAGTGAGCAGAGTGCTTGCTGTGGAATCGTGCAGACCAGAGTTCAGATCTGCAGCACTCATGTAAGAGCCAGGTTGTGGCAGTGCGCATTTGTGACTCCAGTGCTGGGGTGAGTCAGAAGTACACTGATGCTAGGAGCTTGCTGGCCAGCCAGACTGTCCAAACTGGTGAGCTCCGGATTTAGTGAGAGACCATGCCTCAAAAATAAACACATGGCCTTCCACATGTACACACACAGGCAAGTGCACCCCTGCACACACATACACAAGGCACACACCCCTCTCTAGCGTGGGCATGTCTGTGACCAGGCCTCTAAGCAATAGTTCCGACAGCACTGATGGAAGTCACCGCACACTAGGTGATTCTTACTAAAAATGACGAGTGAGCACAAGTTGGTGTGTGCATGTTGTGTTGGTTTGATTGAGAATGCTCCTCATTGCTCTGTTTGAACACTTGGTCTCCAGCTCGTGGCACTGTTTGGGGATGTTTTGGAGGTGTGGTCTTATTGGAAAAAGTCTCTGGAGGCTGACTTTGAGAGTTCAAAGCCTCCTGCCACTTCCAGTTTGCCCTCTCTCTGCTTCAATGGGCTGCTTGCTGTTGAAGATGTGAGCTCTCAGCTTCCTGCTGCCATGCCTGTTGCTTGGTGCTGGGCCTCCCTGCTATGAGGAATTCTTGCTTTTCTGGAACTGTAAGCTCAAATAAACTCTGTATTTTATAGGTTACCTTGGTCATGGTGTAAACTGAAGATGAGATAGATAAGTCATTTGCTCAGCCTGGGGGCAGTCAGATTTACTAATATTGGTTTTATTGGTGTTTTATCGCAGCAACAGAAAAGTAACTCATGCACATGGGAAGACGAATGAGTGTAACAGAATGTGTATGTATGCACGCACATGTGTGTGTGTATACATGTCTACACGACTAACCAAAGATCAGATGGATACAGAACTAACTTGTCATGTGTGTCAACGTCAGCATCAGTCTCCCTGTTTGTCTTAAATATTAGTTCACAGGCATCTCCTTCAACGTAATTGAGCGGAGGAAATGCTTTCCCTGTGAGCATTCTCTTATACCTATTGGAACTTCTGGATATAAAACGGTCACTGCAGATGGGCATGTGGTACAGGCTTCCAATTCCAGCACTTGGCAAATGGTTTGAGGCCATCTGGTTTTCATGGGGAGTTCCAGTTCCAAGGCAGGTCTACAGAATAATAACCTATCCCATCCAAAAAAAAAAAAAAGGAAGAAAGAAAGAAAGAACACAGCAATAGTGGGTAGACCCAATTAAGGAAGCACTGTGCTGAGAGAATCAAGAGGCAGAATGAAAACTGCCATGAGAGGTATGCCCATGTTTCGGTGACTTCACTTTTGAGAGGAGCTGACGGAGAGTAGCCTGATGGCCAGCTCTCATGTCTTGGAGCAGCTTGGGCATTGGGAATAGAACTTTTGATTAGGCCTGTCTCTGTTCACAGGAAGCAGCAGGAGCATGAAGTCTGACTCCCAGAGGAGACCCACTTTTAACTATGTCAGATGTAATCAAGCTGGCAAAGCTCTCAGAGAGAGGACTTCAACCAGAGAGGGAAAGCGGACTTCCTGGGAGAGCAGCCAACATAGAAGATGAGGACGCGGATGAAGAGATCCATGGAATGGCTCCCACCTTGGGAGTCTATAGACTCAAGAGACCTAGCCCAGGACTGGGAAGGCTGTCTCAGGTACTGGTATAGGAAACTCCCATTTTCCCAGAGAGCTCACACTGTGCTGGGCTGAGCTGGGTCCCACAATGCTGGGCTAAAGGATTCCTAAGATGCTGTAGAACATTAAATGTCTTAAGTTACAACTAAGTGTAACACTGTATGCCTGTAATCCTAGCTCTCAGGAAACTGAGGCAGGAGAATAGCAAGTATGAGCCCAATTGAAGCTATACAGTGAGATCCCTGTCTGAAGATTGACATTTAAATCTCACTTTTCATGGAAGAGGGACTTCTTTTTTTTTTTTAACATTTATTTTATGACTGATTGACATCCTCAAGATGAACTGGATGCTGCAACAGCTGCCCTCTTGGGTTTAGGTGTCGTTCTTTCACGGAATCCATGTCTGAATCTGCGATAGACAATCTTTAGGTGCCTCATCCGACCAGTCCTGGTAATGTTTTGTCTCTTAGCCTTGGCACTCCAGTTATACTTTCTCTTGCGCTTGGCAGGGTAGCCGCATTTGCCACAAGTCGACTTCTGAAGGTGGTAGGCCTTGGAGCCACAGCGGTGGCACAGCATGTGTGTCTTATTGCGACACTTTCCGAAGGATGATGTTCCTTTCATCATCTTGCTTCTACCAGCGAGGCCAAAGAACGGAAGAGGGACTTCTGTCTAAAATTTATTTTTTTCTGTTTTCTGGGTATTGGGGTAGGGTGTGGGGTGGGGTAGGGGTATGTAAATGAATAGAGCAATCTTCTGGATGATAGCACCTGATAGCTGGCACACTTAGCTTGTGAAATTCCCCACAGAAGCCTTCTGTGAGTTCACTCAGGATACTTAGCAATGTGTCTGGGTCACCATAGATGCAGAAGAGCAAAGGTCTCTTGGAAAGGTTGGACAACTGTGGTTTCAATTTGCATCCTTGCCAGATTTAATAAAAGTGTCTTCATCAAGAGTCACGGGTACCAACTAATCTACACTTTCCCCTCTCCATGCTCAAAATATTCCATGTCTAATTAATAATTCCTGATTTCCCTACTGGCACCTGCTGCAGACCCAGAAGACCTTCAATTCTTCAAGCATCAGTGGTGGTGCACCTCTTTTTTTGCTCCTTCCTTCCTTTTTGACATGAGGTCTCACATAGCCTAGGTTAGCCTTGAACTTTCTGTGTAACTGAGGTTGGCCTTGAACTCCTGATCTAGTTTCACCTCAGAAGTGCTGGGTTTACTGCTATGTGTCATTATGCCCAGCTTTTCTTTTATTATAACGTTTTATGTGTTTGAGTGTTTGCCTGTATGTATGTCTGTGCATCACTTACGTGCAAGTCTTATGAGGCTAGAAGAGGGTGTTGAACCCCCTGGAACTGGAGTTATAGATGGTTGTAATCTGCTATGTGGGTTCTGGGAATCAAATCTAGGTCCTCTGCAATAACAAATATTCTTAACCACTGAGACATCTTTCCAACCCACTTTTCTTTTCTCTCTCTCTCTCACCCATATTCTCTCTCTCTCTCTCTCTCTCTCTCTCTCTCTCTCTCTCTCTCTCTCTCTTTTAGTAGAAAGAGGGATTTGTTTAATGGGTTCACTTTCTTATTTAGATGCATTGGGTTTATTTTAAATGTTTATTGTTGGGGCTCAAGAGACGACTCAGGAGTTAAGACTAAGCAATTACTGCTCTTGCAGAGGACTGAATTTGACTTCCAGCACTCACATTAGGCAGCGAATGCAGTGACTCTGCTTCCAAGGGATCCACGACCCTCTCACCTCTGAGGGCACCTGGATGCACCTGGTGCACATAAACTCACACAGGTACATACACATAAAGATAAGTAAAATATTTAACGTGCCCCTGTTGCGTGACCAGCACTGTGGAAGCAGCAGCTGAGGGAGTGGTAGTGGACAAAGCTGCACATAGGAGACACAGAGAATAACAAAAGGAGCACACACAATAGCATCTCGTCAGCTGATGCTTGCAGGGAGGAGTAAGGAGGGCTGTGGGCCACATTACAGTTTTGAATAGAGTGGTCAGGAAGGTCATAACTGAGGTAACATTTATATTCAGGGACATGTTTCACTGGAACAAATGAATGAAGGCAACAGTTTCTAAAGGTATGTTTCCCTGCCTTTCCTTTTAGGTTTTGAGACAGGGTCTCAATGTGTAACCCTGGCCAATGCAGAACTCACTATGTTCTAGACCAGGCTGGCCTAAAATTCATGACTTCCAAGTGCTGAGTCTTGAGGTATGCATTAGCATGGCAGCTTGAAATGACCATCCTTGTGTGGTTTCGTGTGTGTCTCGCTGCTGGGGTGCCTGAGCACTGCCAGCAAGCCTCTCAGGGGAGGCAGAACAACACAGTCCATAATAGGGATCCCAGCCCGTTTCCCCTGGTGAGAAACACCACAGGCTGGGACAGATGCTGTGGTTCCTGTGATTCTCGGTCTCCAGTGTACCCAGATGCCTAGGGTGCCTGGGAGTTGGGAATGGGGGTCTGAGGATCCATGCTTCCCCTTGGGTATTTATGTGCCAGACAGGAAGGGAAAGGCAGAGTCTAGGGACAGGGGTGGAATCCAGTTTGGTTCTGAGAGTGGAGGGATGTGGTCCAGATCTGGCGGTTTGGCAAGGAGTTGGCCCCATGCCTGCCGTTCTCAATTCTGAGATTCTGCTCAACCTTACCAGTTCTGTCGGGTGGCACGGTCCACTTGCCCCACACATCCTCTCTGTCGCTATTAATCACGGTTTTTCTTTAGTCTACATGGTGGTGGGTTGCCACTGGTGATTTTCAGATGCTAAGACCAGTTTGGGATCTCACAGACCCGACGTAATCCTGACCTTGTTCTTCTAATGTAGGACTGGTTGTTGGTACTCTGATGTGGATTTCGGCTTCCATGGTCTGAGGCTGGCGGTGATGCCCTTCCCTTGGACTGTCAGCAAGTCGAGGTGGTCTCCTATTGAGCTGGAGCCCAAAGTGCGATTTTTTGGCATGGACTATTTTGGTTATTCCTACACCTTGCTTAGTCCATGAAGCCCTTCATTTCTTCAGTAGGAAGATGTTTGACAACTTTTTCAGTGGTATAAAACAACTCAGGTTTTCTTTTTCAATATTTGAACTGTTTTATGATTTAATTTTTAAGGTCTTAGCAAAAAGTTCTTTGTATTAACTTATTTTTTCACAGCCTATAACATCTATAGTAACATCCCTTTTCACTCCTGAGGCCAGTTACTTGAGGTTTTTTGTTTGTTTGGTTTTGGGTTTTTTTTCCCCCATTGGTATTTTACCACAGGCTAGTCCCTTGTGTTAGTTTGGATAGTATAATCATTATTTTTAGAGTATATAAAAATGTCTGGGATTTGCTATTTAACTCTAGCCTAGAAGGTAAAGTGTGGTCAAAATACACATTCCATGTAATTTCAATACTTTTAAATTCATTTAACTTGCTCTAGGGTTTAGTCGACTAGGTTAATTTCTAACTGTTCTGTACATGTGTGGAAACAGCCGTCCTATGGTGCAGTGTGTTCATATTTATGAATCAGGAGAAGTCTGTTAATCAGCTTGTTCAAAATTTCAGATTCCAACCTAATTTGTTTTATGAATTCGAGAAAATACTGAAATCTTCCGAATAGAATTGTGAATTCAGACGCTTCTAGTTTTTTTGGGAGAAGTGAAATGAGTATGGAAAAAATTAAAAACAAAACAACGCAACAACAATAAAACCTACCACAGCCAATCCAAAACAAGACAGGAAGGATGGAAAACAAAAACCAAACCCAGTCAAGCCAACCCCAAACTCTGAAAGTGGGACAAAGCAACAGATTATGAAAGTGAATGTGTGAGCTATGAATGAATCAGTAACCAACAATGTAAATGGGCTGAGGCCTCCAGGAATGGAAATTGCCAAGACGGATAAGGACAGGACCACAGGTTATTTACAGGAGCCACATGTAAAATCCAGAGTGGTCACTGCCCCAGTGGGAGATGCTGCTGTGGTAGAATGGTTTCTTGCAGGGTGTTGCAGGAAGTCACTGATGGTTCCTGGGGCTACCTCCTTCAGCTTTTCATCAGCCTGCTCAGTGAGCAGGACTCACCCTCTTAACCCTGTGGGTGAAATAAGGAAGAAGTCCCCACTCAGGTATGGCTTATGGCCACTTCCCAGATCAGTAGGGGATAGACCTCTGGCCCCCACTTCCTGACCAGCATATCTGCACTGAGTTTAAACAGATTGTCCCAGAACTGTCCTGTCAGGAACTGGACCCAATGAGTCCAGAAGGCTGATTAACAGCTGTGACGGCAGCAGATCCTAGAGAATTCCCAGTGGTGTGACGTAGCTGACACCACAGAAATCTATAGGGTTCACTTAGAGGGTCATGTTCCAGTCTAAATGTGTCTTTAAACCTGTTAGACTGTCCAGCTGGATCTGAACCACTTACGCTGAGCTTGGTCCCAACTGGTCTGATTTATTCTAAGCAGGCACAGCTAAGGGAAGCACTTACCACCCAGGAGATGACAGGGCCTGGCAACTAACTGTCCTGTAATGCTGTTTGGTGACTTGTGCTGGCTGTCAGCAAGACAGACAGATGTGCCATCCCTTTCACTGACTGATAACAGTCTCATGCTTAGAAGCAAAAGGACAAAGTATCTGTCCTGGCCAGGGATACCTATAACAGTCTTCTATTTGTCTTATCAATTTAAGACTACCCAAATCATCCAAGCAGGACGAAGTGGAGTGTTTTGTCTCTACTCCAGACCTGAGTCTTATTCCTGCCTACTGGCGCTGGAAGCACCGGCGTTGCCCCACTAGCCCGGAGATGCAGCTGCCCGCTCCTCACAAGTGGGAGCGGCAGCCACTTGGTTTCTACCCACATGTAGGCAGTGAGCTGGATTTGTTCATCAATGTCCTGTGCACAGCTTATATTCCAGTCTAGGCAGACTTCTTGGGGTGTGCTTTAATCCCTCAAACAGTTCACACCTTATCAGTGGTGCAATCATTTAATACAATAGTTCCTCGTGCTGTGGTGATCACTAACTATAACATTATTTCTTTGCTACTGGTACAAATCTTCATGTAAATGTCTGCTATGTGATCCTCAGAGGGTGGGTCTTTGAGACCCACAGGTTGAGAACCACTGCTCTAAAACCTTTCTATTCTCTTTTGTATGTCTGTTTAAGCCACACTCACCAAGCCTTATGTATGGCTACCTGGGGGGCAACCAGGCCCTGGATATCTCCAGGGACCATTACTTTAGGGCAAAGCAGCCACAAGCAACTGCTTGCGGTTGTCAAGGACAAGGCCATGCTTCAGCAGGCAGCCTGAGGCCTTGGCCTTCCCAGCTCCTATGGGTATAGCACAGCTCCTGAAAGGCCTTCAGGACAACTCTGAAGGACATGATGTGGGTGAATACAGGGTGGCCAGCTGTGGTAGAGCGCCAGGCATCTCATCAGCAGATGGAGAGACATCTAGTCAGTCAAGACTGGCCCAGGTCTTAGGTGTATTATGAGCTAGACAGTGGCTCCTTCCCATTTATATGTTTAAGCCTAACAGGCACAGCAGCCTGCAGCCTACCGGACCTGCGTGTAGCTGAGAAATCTGGCCTATGCAACCCAATACAAACTTGTAAATATAGTGAAAACATGGGTTTTTTTTTTTTTCCTGATTTTTTTTTTTTTTTTTTTTTTAAATTTCAACTGTCTGGTTCTTGAATGTAAACTTTCTGGATGACAACACTGTCATGATGTGAAAAGCCTGACACCAGGCATTAGGGGAAAGTGCCCCTCACCCCCAGCATTTCAGACTATGATGTTCTTTAGAGTCTTTAAGTTCAAACGAGAATGGGCGCCATTTAAAACATCCCGTGTCCTGGTATGAGGGGCATTTGGAGAAGACTCATAGAAGATGCCATGTGAGCATGAAAATAGCCCTCAACAGAGTCAAATGTCCCCTGCAGAACCAAGCCTGGCAGAACCAAGATTTGGGACCCCTGATTTAAACTGCTCAGACTGACTAAGTCTGTGACACTTTGTACACAGCCTAGGAACTGACACATGTGCAGTACTCTCCCTAGAGGCCCTGTGGCATTCTGTCCCCAGCTGTATTACACATGCTCAGTTCTTGTGAAATATATGTGTAGAAGAGGGGAACACCAGCAGCCTAGTTCCCAATGTACTGGTGACAATCCAGGCAACCATGCCTGAGTGTTGTCCCCTCTGAGCACCCTTCCATAGAAGCCAATGGTCTTTACTTAGCAACTAATATATTTAATATTAGAATCCATGTGGGTAAATTCAGCTTAGACCATAGACCAGGTTCTCCCTAAACGAGATCTGTGAAGTATTCACTCTAGACAGACAAAGGCTAGCCTTTTAGTGTTCTTGAGCTCAGGAGCCCCTTAAGGTGTCCTTGTGGTGCCTGCTGCAGCTGGCTCTGTGCACATGTGCTGTGCATGACACCCACCTGGCACCTAGAAGGCCCTGCCAAGGAGGAAGAGCCAGCCACCTACTGAACCTGAGCCAAGAAAGCCAGAGGCGCGGCTGAGGACGGCTTCTATCGTGGCTCTCTGCAGACACCGTGGAGGCCTGGCACAGCAGGGGCAGAGAGCCAGACCTGCAGCAGCAGTGAGAGGGCTGGTTGAACAGGTAAGAAGGAAGAGAGAACCCCTGGAAAGCAGATAGCCTGGTGTGGTTGGACTCCAGAGGGTCCTACCAGGACGTCCCTGCCACTCAGAATCCCCAGCAAGGCTGAGCAGAAAAACAGCAAAGTTAATGGGCCCCCCACCTTGGATCTCTGTGGTCACCTTCCCAGAGGTCTTTGCTGAGGGCTTCCCCTAGCAGGCTGTTAGGTTCCTTGGGCTGGTTTGGAATGCTGATTGTTGCCACTCTAGCAACCTGAGGTTCTGTGTCTGCACTGGTTGCAGGTGAGGCCACAAGGGGGACCAAGGCAGTAGGCACTGAAGGGGAAAGGGGATCCTGGTGGCATCCAGTGTGTTCCAGAGGGGGGTGTGCAGTCAGCACAGTGTGGCCTCCAGGTGTAGAGAAGATCTGCTGAGATGAACTACAGGTGGGCCTGGAAGATTCTACCAAGGAAGCTTCTGGAGGCAGCTGAGGCACCAAACTGCCCTTCCCTCTAGAGAGTCCTGGGCAGTCACCAGTCTTGCAGCCTTCTGCCTGTGTCCGCAGGATCTTTGGTCTGGGCCTGGTGGGGCCCTTCTGTCTCCAGTAGGGTAGCTGTCTGTGGTTCAGTCTGTTGACCCATCGAGGTCTCTGGGGGAGGGCCAATCGCCAGGAACCCTGACCTTTTGGTCCAAGGCGTCGTGGGCGCCTTCCCAGCTGATCCATCTGGGTCCTCATGGTTGCGACTTCCTGCGTCAGGCCTGCCACAGCCGCTGCAAGCCGCTCTAGCTTGTCCGTGACGGCAGTGCCAAGGCTATGCAGCTCCTGCTGCAAGGCTCTGCCACAGGGGCATGGTGGCTGAAGAGAAGTGGGTGACCATTTTGACAAGACAGTTGTGGGAAGAGGAGACTTGCTAGGTGGCTCCGGAGGGTCCCCAGAGAGCAACTTCCCATGGGTCCTGGCTAAAACCAAAGGAAGTGTGGGTAAGAGTGCTTAGATGTAAGGTCTTTTCTCTAGGCCCAGAGACCTCTTTAGTGTATTTGGTATTCTGCCCCATAAAGCCTGGTTTCCAGAGAATTTAATCTTAGGTTCCTTTTTTTTTTTTCCAAAATGGTCTAATTCTTCAGTCCCACATCCCTTGGATTGGGTCTCACCCCAGGCAACATGGTGCCGGTCAGGGCCCTGACACTGTTCACCCACTCGGCCCAGAAGGGAAGCGGGATCTGCTGTCTGCTGAAGCCCAGTCAGGTATAAGAGCAAACAACTGCATGTGGCACAGACTCTCGAGTCCTGCACACCTGTGAGGGCTTCCCAGCACAGTTCAGGACACGGGGCCATCCCCCTGCTGGCTATCACTGCGGTCCCTGGAGCAGCGTCTAATGTGAAGTCTGTGTGCTGTGCAGGATGTCAGTTAGGTCACTAAACCGTGCGGAGGTTCAACTCCTTCAAACCCAAACTTTGACTCCAGATGCTTCTCAACGCCTCTAAAAGGTGAGCCGGTGCACTTCTATGAAAACCCTGCAGTAAAGTGGACCATGTACTGAGTGGCTTCAATGTAAGACTTTCCTAACCATGACGCAAATGAGGAACTCAGAGCATGTTTACTTCCTTATGACAGGATCTGGTCCTGATTCTCCCAGAGGCCACTCAAGTACAGCAAATGCTGGAAAAGGCACCAGCTCACCTGTGGCACTGGGTTGTCTATGTCCAGGCTCCAGGTCCCTGGAGTCTTCAGTACCCTTGGGCTCAGGCCTTTCCTCTAGCTGAGGGGCAGGCCATGGGTGCCCAGCTGCCTCTGCAGAAAGCACACAACACTTGGCATTAGAACAGTGTTGCTTTGTCAGCACCATACAGAGATACCAACACAGGAATACTCCGATGAGCCACAACCACCACTCCTACCCACACTCAATGAAAAATCTTCAACTTTTGAACAGTGATTAAGTCAGATGCAAGATGCTGGGGAGCCCAACACTGATGGGGTGGCTTGCTGTGGCACGTGGGGACCCACTGTCATTTCCTACTAAATCCTCAGTGTCTTATAGGGAAATAAGTGAGGAATGTGGCTCATCCTGAGTCCTGCACAGGTGGCAGCCAGAGCCTGCGAGGGGAGCGGCCTCTGAAGATGGTTCCCCGGCCCCTACCTCCTTTTCCTCCGGCACTGCTGACAGGGCCAGGCTGGCATGTGCGCTCTGCACCATCCTCTCTTCTGGGTGGCTGGGACTTCTCTTCCGCTCTTCCTGTAGAAACAAAGTCTGGGGCACAGGCTGCAGCTCAGGTGGAGAGTAAAGTGGCTTGTAATGCTAGATGCCATGTCTATACTTCTGGGCAGATTTCAGACACTCTAGTCTCACTGTGTATGTGATGCTGGGGATCAGAACCAGGGCCTAATGTATGCTAGGTAAGTGCTTTACCAATGAAAAAAATCACTTTTGATATTTCTTTTGTTAAAATTGTCAAGTCTTAAAATATTATTGGATACTATATAGTGTATATGTGTGTACACATATGCATGTGTGCATATATTAACGGGCATACATATACTGTGTCTATGTAATGTAAGTAGTACATATAATATACGTATCATTCAGTGGTTTCCCAACATCTCCCTAACAGAACACAGTTCTCGGCTCAGGGCTCACCTCTTGTCTGAGGCTCTAACTTTACAGGCTCTAAAGCATAAAAAATTGGGGGAACATTTTAATGAAAGCCAGCAAAATGACAGTGGAGCTCAGAGATTGAAGTCTGGACCCTTGGCCCACTGGGGACATGTGGCTGCCATCCAGGGAGACTGCAGGCTCACCTGCACTGAGGCTACTGCAGCCCCTGGGCTCTGCTCTCTCAGGGTCTTCAGCAGGACAGCTATCGTTGTTGACTCTTGGAGATGCTCCAGAGACAGGGCACAGACGAGCAGGGTCCTTACAGGAGGGAAGGTGGCCTTTCTCTGTGTCATAAGTAAGCTAGCATCAGAGTACTGACAGGCACCCCGAAGAGCATCCTGCTGCCACTCCCACCCCTATGCTAGCAGACTCACGCTGGAGGGGTGACTGCCACAACACAGGCTCTGGTCTCAGATCTTCTCCATCAGAGCTGCTGAAGCTGGAACTGGAGCAAGGGCTGGGACTAGGGCCAGGACCAGTCACGCATGTGAAACGCAAGGGCCTCACAGGCAAGATCCCCCTCAGAGAGTTCTCCAGGCGGTGCAGAGGTGAGGGCATGGTGGCTGTCTCTAAGCAAAGGAGAAGAATTCACTGACTAGTACCTGACAGCAGCAGTCTGGATAGCCAGGCACTTGGCATTTGTCTTTTTCTGCTCAGCCACACCCTATTTGCACTCTAGTAGATCCTGGTCATAGGCAGAGAAGCAAAGCCAGAAGCTAGCCATGTTCCTGGCTAAGTGAGCTTCAGAACTTACTGGAAGTTCCTGGAAGATCTGGAACTCGTGATCAGGAGAAACTACTCTTGATCAGGTTTCAGTTAGGTCCTGAGTCTTGCAAGCTCAGCAGTCCTTCCTACTGGGTAGTAGGCTGCCAACCGACTTCTTAGCTGAGCCTCTACCCAGCACCATGCAGGAGCTGGCAGTTTCCTGAGGGCCACTGATGAGCTAAGGGTTAGCCTTCTACCCACTGCAAAGACTAACCAGCATGGTCCTGCTAGAGCCACCTACAGTCAGCAACAGGTGTCCCTCTCAGTATCAGCAGCATCTCCACTGCAGAGACCGCCCGCCCACGGGTAGACCTACTCTCTATGTCCACGTCTATATTCCATGCAAGAGAAAGAAGGCAGGACAGAAATAGAAAAACAGAGAGAAGGGAAGGCTATTGGCTTGACAGACAGTTAACGGGAGGGAAACTATGACGCATGCCCTAGAGGGAGCTCACCCTCTTGTGGCCACTGCCATGCTCCTGGCCTGGTGGTCACTTGGTGGCAGGTTGGGGTACAGGTCTGTGGACTGCCTCGGTGCAGACTCCTGCTGGGTACTTCTCCAGGTCGCTGTCTGAGGTGGGGTGGCTCAGAGACCTCACCTCTCAGTCCTGTTTTAATGAGTAGAGTCCCGATAGTCCTATGGCACCTCATACTGCCACAGAATGGACAGAATTTCTGCCACCTCCAGGCTTTTGGCATAAAGTTCAGGTGTGGGAATGACCCTGCTTGGTCGCTGCACCAACCCAAACCTCTTTACTCCCAACCCAAGTCATATGGAATCTCAGGAGGCATACAACTCCGTGCCCAGACAACAGGGCATGATACAGCCATGTCACAACACTTGGTCAGCAAAGCCCTGGCTCAGTGCAGCAGCAGACGGTGGTGCTGGGCCTCCACGCCCTGCACTCTGCCCATCGCTCATTCATCAGTGAGTCTGCACGTGTCGGGAAGTGACTACTGTCTGACTGTATGCCCTCAGTGCTCTGCCCAAGCCTGTTTCAGAGCATCCTCTCAGCTCAGCTGAGATCTGAGGGCTGCCACACCGCTGCCAAAGCCAGCGCAGGACAGGAAGGATTGCTCTTCTCTCAAGTATCCACAAATACCATTTTGTTACCTTCTCTGTCTCCAGTCCAGTTCCTGGGCTCTGTTCTCTTCAACCCCCTGTTTACAGCTGACAAGCAAGGCCAGGCAGCCTGTGGTCTGGGAATAGGGATCTCTCTCAGGCAGTTCTCCAGACCTTGGAGTGGAGAGTTTCCTGGTGGATAGCCTGTGAAGGTCAAACATCAAGTCTATGATGGGTAGCGAGTGCTCTGTGAATCCGTGGAGATTGTCTCTTTTGCCCCATTAGAGGAAGCAGAGGAAGGAGACACAGAATATAGGACATGTTCTGGTAGTTCGGGGTCCCAGATGGAGACATGAACCAAACACTTGTCATCCCTGGCTTTGCGGCAGCCCATGCTCAGGCTGCTCTGGAGAAAGCCAACATAGAAGTCTGCCTTGGGGGCCGGAATGAAGGAGTCTAGTCTCAGGTATAGGTTTTAGGCTCCCTCAGTACAACAGCTTGTCATCATGGCAAGGAGTCATGCTGCCTCTTGTCATTCAGAATACTCTAATAATCAAATGTGTACAAGGCTTCTTTTACTCTTCTAAGGAAGGCAAGCTGCAGGCCTTCTTGCCTCTCAGTATGACATCAGGTTACAGGAAGTCTAATTCTCCACAGGTTTCAGACACATTGCAGGCAGTACTCTTAGTCACACAGTCTTATGCAAATAACATGAATTATGTGAGATTCTAGAGGGATAAGGTTAATAGACAGCACTGGCCACATTCCTCCGTGAGGCACCTCTTGTCTACTCTGGACCCGGGGAGAGGTTATAAGCAAGAGACTGTCATGTGGAACGGATGCAACATAGCATGGCTTAGAAGTAAAAGCCACAGCAGACAAAGGTGCTTGATGCCAAGCCTGAGTACACTTGAGTTTGATCTCCAGAACAATATGGTGTTGGAAAATTTAGAACTGACTCCTGCAAGTTGTCTTCTACCATATATATGCCATGGCACACACAGGGGTGGGGGTGGGGAAGCTGAAAATTGAAGGACATTTGAGTTGTATACTGGGGGATGGGGCAGGGGGAGGGGTGGGGAGGAGTTTCCTCAAAAGGACTCAGGAAAAGAAAAAGGCAGGCTCCATAATGAAAGCAGTCTCCTGAACTTGCAGCAGTTCTTCTAAGTATGTGACAGACAAAAGCAAAGTAAGCCATCCTGCCCCAGTTAAGCAGTGTTTGGCAAAACCAGCAGACTCTTTGATCAGGGCAAGAATAGGACACACATGAGCACGTGACTTACTCAGCTGGTTTTGTCCTCGTCTTCAGTATCAGCTCTGCTGCTTTAACAGCGGGGTGGTGCTACAAGCTAAGCTTTACACTGATTCTGCTGTTGACTTAGACCCACATAAATTAGGAGCTTGGTAGGTGTGGGCTTAGGGAAAATGTCGCTTTCCACAGTCATCCATAATGCCTGAAGGAAGCCCTGGTAGACTTGTTTAATGCATCAGGGTAAACTAAAATGAGTCACTCTTTAAGCTGCTTACGCCATGTCACTGAGGCAGATGTCAATCTCACATTTCTAGGTCTTCTCATTAACAAGGGATGAGGCCAGGGCAGATGGGTATCCACCACAGGACAAGGCAGACATGACTGTTCCAAGAGGAAAGACAAAGGGAGATGCTGAGAGCTCCTTAAGATCCCAAGTTCCCAAGACTGACCTCCTTTGGCAGGGCCCAGGGAAGCACATGATACTGAGTACAACTCTGAAGGCGGTTTTCTGTGGTTCTCACTCTATTTCCCCTAAGTTGGAGGTCAGTTAGTATCATAGACACTTCTTTTTGTCCAGAATAGGGAAGTATTTACTGTAAGAGAAATTAAGGACACAGGGCCATCATTGTCCTATCCCCTCTGAGCCAAGAACTTCTCACTCTGCCAAGACAAGTCCTGGGTCTGCTTGTGCTTTGGACTCTCTAGCTCTTCTTTTGGTGCTGGAGCAGAGACGACAGTGGGCAAGGACCTGCCCTCCTTCTTAGAGGACTACAGCCTCTGCTGGACCAGCTCACCTTTCCCAAGCCGCTGCCCCTGGCTGTTCCTGGGGCTCCTGAAATCCAGATCGCCATCACTGCTGCTGGCTGAGGAGAAGCTGGTCGGGGTGCCCTGGGAGGCACAGGGTTGAATCCCAGGCCCTTCTCTCACGTAGCCCTGCAGGCTCAGAGGCAGAAGTGGTTCCCGTGTAGCTTCTGCGGAGAGAAGTATAACTGGGTCAGGTCAGAGCCTGCTGGAAAAATTCTTGGGCCTTAGAGTAGGAGACCCAGCACAGAAACCCCCTTCTGCTCCTGGGGTTTCCCATGGCACTGATGGGAAAAGTCTACCCAGCACCCCACCCCCAAATACTCTTGGGAATAAGGAGAAGTTCTCAGAGGAGGGAAAGTGGGTAGGTAGAATTTGGCTCTCACAAACCTGGATAGCTAACTGGGGGAAGGCATGAAGCAGGGGTAGGAAAGAAGGATATACACTTGAGGAGGCCTAGAGAGGCTGGCCAGCATTTCCCTCCTGTGCACAGGAATAACTGTCAACCCAGGTCCACGTACCTTCACTGTGAGATCCTTGCTGCTGTAGCTCAAACCTCTGAGACCCGGCATCTCCTGGCTGGGGACTTCTGGACCATGAGACAGCTAGTGACTGAAGAGGTGACGACCCACCTGGAGGAATGCCCTTCAGACAGGCCTCCAGAGCTTCTAGGGGTGAGCTTGAGGCCCTGCTGGCTGACAAGAGAGGCCACCTTATCATTTCCTCCTGCTGGGCTCCGGCCTGCTTGTCAGATCCCAGCGTTGTTGGGAGCCGACTCTTAGCCGAAAGTGGCTATCATCTTTACAGCCATCTTGAGCCATATACCCTGACAAGAGACTTGTTTCAACAGCCTGCAATAGCTGAGCGCACTCTGATAAACATCTTGTTACACTGTTTAGTGCCCCCAGCTGCCAGGTGCTCCTGGTATCCATGGCTACAAGGCACGTGACGTAGTGGCTTCAGTTGAGATTGTCCACGAGGGCAAGTCACGTGGTAAAGGGTATAAATACCCGGATTTCCTTTCTATTGAGGAGTGAGGAGTAGGAGGTAGAAAGTAAGAGGTAGTGAGTAGTAGGAGGTAGTAGGAAGTAAGAAGTAGAGGAAGGAGTGAGAAAGTGAGAGGTGTCAGGAGACTGAAGGAGTGAGAATATAGTAAGAAGAGAGGAGAATAAAGAAGAGACTTGAAGAGACGCCACCGGACTCTGTCTTGTATCTATCTTTTGCATCTCTCGCCCCTTTTTTCCCCTTCCTCCGTCCCCACTCTCTCTCTTGCTAGACCCTGACCTGCCGACCGGAGCAGCAGAACCGGCCAGCCTTTACAAAGTAACAGAACCCGACGGCCGTTACAAAAGAAACGGCCTTTACACAGCGTGGCCTGTGGCTGCCCAAAGCCTACTTCTATAGTAGGCTCCAGGGATCTGCTAAGCAGGAAATCCTCCAGTGAGGAACTCTGAATGTGTTTTCTGCTTTTAAAGAAGGCATGAAGCTGACCCACAACTCTGAGGAGAAGGGTGGGACAGCCACCCAAATGCAGTGGCCACCTTTTATAGCCAGGACCTCACTGCAAAAGGAAGGTCTAGAGGGCTGCCTGCACACGGGCATGGATTAAGAACATGGACTACAGTGTGACAGCTTGGGAGGAGAGGCAGGGAAAAGGCTCCTCGGCTAAAAGAGAAGCAGGTGCTTTCCTGTGGGCTTTGGAACTCATTCCCACTGGAATATGTGGGTAGATAACCCAGAACTTACCTAGAGTCATGGGGCCCCAGCGGGGCACACGGAGCTCTCTGTTGTCTCCAGTGGAATAGGAGCTGTAGCCTTGCCTGCTAAGCTGGCAGGATGCTGGCACTGGGGGACTCTGGGCCCAGCCATCTTCTACCTTCACCGTGGTAAGCATACTGCCAGTTCCATGACTAGGGTGGGGAGGAGGAGTCTGGAGGCGCCTCATCTCTGTGGGAGAGGTGATTGCTGGGGAGCCTTGATTTCAGGCTTGGACTTAAGTCCTGAAAAGTTACTCTTTATGGGATTAGGAGGGACTTTCAAGGCTCCTCTGCCCCCATAGCAGTCACTGGCTCTGGGTATAATCACTTCTCAGTCCCAAGCACAGATCCAAGTTATACCTCTCCCACCCTAGGTGCTCTAGAGCTTTCTAAGAGATTTTAAAAATAAATTGCTCCCTGGTCAGCAATAAGTCAGATTTTGCTTCTCATGCAGCAGGCTTGGCTCAAGCCCACCCTCTCCAAGCTCTCAAGGCTGTGTTCTCAGGAATACCAGCTTATTGATGAATTGACAAATGAGCCAAGTCCAAATATATGTGCTAGGAACCCCAACCTCCAGGTATAGCACCTAGCCTGAACCCAGGACAACAGGAATCCCCAGTCACAATTACAGTCTACTGTGCTCCAACTCTTGCCCGCTAGTTCATTCCTTTCTATCTCCCCAGTACCCTTCTACAAAGTTCTAGTACTTTTACCTCCTATAACAAGAGCAAGTTTGGAAAATTATGACGCACTGACTAAGGTTCTCTAGCTGCTTTGCTCTTTGTAAGTGATGAAATCCAGTACTGGGTCCTCTAACTAACATGCTGACACACAGCATCAGGCTCTGCTGTGACGGCTGTGCTCAGAGCAGGGAAACTGAACACATCACATCAAGCTCCGCCCCCACTAACCTAGTGAGCAGCCTTTACCTCCAGAATGCCTTTTCCCTGGATCCTCCTGCAGCTGCAAGTCTGATGCTCCTGAGGGGCTGGGACGCCGGTCTGGGGCTTTGGGGATCTCCTTCAGACAGTTCAGCAGGCCCTGAAGGGGACAATCCCCGGATGCTGCCTCTGTCTTCACTAAGGGAAAAGGCACATGTCTCACTTAAGTTCAGTATCCTCAGTCTCTTCATACAGGAGAGTAACTTTGTAGTTAAGTTCATCCATCCCAAGTCAGAGGATGGAACAGCTCTCCTATACAGACGCAAGACCAAGGCTCAAAGTCTGGCAGTCTTTTGAGGAAAATCTCGGGCAGACCTGAGGGTCCACTGACACTCATTCATGTCAACAGAAGTGACATTTGAGCACTGAGCTCTCTTCAGAGTCTTACATTAGAAGGAACAGAGAAGAGTTAGGAGAACAGGACCAAGTTTGTTGCTGCTATCCTTGAAAGAGCCGTTAGGCTTCAGCGACTTGAAGGGACACAGGAGCACCCACCGCGGTCGCATCACAGGAGACAGTAGAGAACACAGGAATAGCGATAAATGGCAAGCTGCGCCTTGTGGGACTTTGGAGACCTTGGCCTGGGCAGGCCAGGTACCCAGGGACTCACCTGGGCAGGGCAGGCTCCCAGCTTCTACCTCAGCTCTGGTCTGCTTCAGCACACTCAAGCCAGGGAGAGACGGTGGCAAGTCCGGGGCTGAACCCCGGTGCTGGGGCCTGGGCACAAGGATCTCCTTCAGACAGTTGATGAGGCCTTGCAATGGACTGTTCTCAGGAAGGGTTCCTATGCATGTACAAGGCAGCTAAGGTCAGCACAGTCCTGACAGGCAGCATGAGACCCTCGGTCATCTCCACCGTCTATGGGCAGCTGCAAATCACCCATTCAAACACACAAGGCTTATCTTATAGCTTTGGTTCTCAACCTGGGGGTTGCAATCCCCTTGGGACTAGCACATCAGATATTTACATTATAATTTGTAACAATAGCAAAATTACAGTTGTAAAGTAGCAAGAAAATAATTTTATGATTGGGGTCACCACAACATGAGGAATTATTTAAAGGGTCACATTAGGAAGGTTAAGGACCACTGGCTTACAGGGATGTCATGGAGTTCAGCTGGGTGAGTGAAATGACCTTCACTGACCCCACTCAGCTCTAGGCTGCTCCACCTCAGGAAAGCCAACCTTTTACCTGTTCCCATGCTGCCTCTATCCTGTCTTAGGTAAGTCTTGCTCTGGCCCAGGCTCTGAGTGGAATGAATAGAGGTCTCTCCCGAGGCTCCTACACCTTCCTTCTCTATAGACAGTGGTTTATCATCAGTTCCTACTGCAAAACACAAAGGTCATGTTAGGGAGGGACTCAGACCTGGGGTCTCCCCAGATCTGTTTACCTAGAGAACAGGTCACTTTCACCCTCCAACCCTTTGAGAGTCACCCAAATCCTAAACATCAGCCTCGGGCGGGAGCCATCTCTGGAGGATTTGTTCTAAGAGGGCTGGAGGCTGTTCCCTATCTCCTTCTGGTCTAGCTGTAAATATTGAGACTGGTTCATGCCAAATCCTTCCAGACCCTTTCTCAGACCCCAGCCTGTGAATCTAGCCTGGTCACTGAAGCCGAGAGCTACACCACAGGTCTGGCTTGCACTCATGATTCCCATGTGAGTCTGGTAAGACAGATGGCATGGGGAACAACAGCCAATTGGAGTGCATCTTTTGGAATGTCCCTTTTAATCTTTATTCCCTTAAATATTCTGAATTAAAATACCAAAACAGGACTGGAGAGGTGTCTCAGCCATCAAAGGCTAGGCTCACAACCAAAACAAACAAACAAAAACAAACAAACAAACAAAAAACCCAAAAATAATCAGAGACCCCAGAGAAACTCTAGTCCCCAGCATTGCTTTCCTGCTGCTAGCTTTGCTGAGACAGGCTACAAATCTCAGGTGTACATAGGTTAATTACCTGCAGGGCCTGCACATTGGGAGCTGCTCAGAGCTCCCTGTGTGCATATATAGTCCTCAGTGATCAACATGGAGGGCAGGCCATCTGGAACTAAGCATCATATCACCTAGTCTGTAGACCAGAGGCCAAGTGCATTTTCTCACTATTTAGAGACCTTTGTTTCCAGTTAGCTATAGAGCAAGCTGAGGCAGAGAAAGTGAAAAGGGTACAGGTTCTAAGGCCAGTTTCCAGGGCTAGGCCTTTACAACACTGAGTGTCCCAGTACACATTAGGTCAGACTCACTAGTAGGTAAGGGGCTTCCTTGTGCCCAGTCTCCAGGAGGGCCACTGGAAGTTGAGCTGCCTGTGGGTGTGGTGGCCAGGCTGGGGTGGCTTGCAGGGCTCTCTGGAAGAGAACTGAGCAGGCCTCGGGGAGGGCAAGCTTCCACAACCACAGCTTCTGTTGGGAGATGGAGAAGATGCCAACTAGTAAGTGTCCTACATTACCGCTGTCAAGTTCCACTAACGACCACCAGGGGCCAGTGACCTGCACACTGCCCATGCTGAGCTCTGAAACTTTAAGATGCTTGGTCTTGGCCATGTCCTGGTAAAGCACAGAGCATGGAGTATAAAGCCACTCTATACCTCTGCTCCCTTCCTGTGTCATCCAACGTTAACTGAAGAGGGCTGCAAAGGGTACAGGGACAAGTTCAAGGGTGAGAGAAGCTGAGCTCATCAAGAAGACAGGGAAGAACAGACGGTCTGTTCAGGGTGAACAAAAGCAGGGTGAGCAAAGGCTGGCAGTGGGACTGAGGCCCCACTGCTTATCAGGACAAAGCTCAGCTTCTCTCATCTTCTCCATCTGCTTAATAGGGACAAACACACTGCTTACCACCATGCAAAGTGCAAAGCAACGGTGGGGGGGGGGGGGAGGGGGGATCACCTAGTGGCTGGACCCACACAAGAACACCAAGGAACGGCGTGAGGTGTTCCTGTACCCAGTGGTCCCAGAAGCTGAGAGGATGAGCGCACAGTGAGGACGGCAGGAGCAGAGCTGGAAGGCAACTATGCACAACACTGTGACTACAGTGAGGCTACTCTTGCAGCCTGTTGACTTACCCTCAGGGCTTGTTTGCTCCCCATCCAGACTGGTGCTCCCACTCTCGGAGTAGTCCTCAGTACCCTTCACTTCTCCAAACAAGAACTCTGGAATCTCCTTCACCAGCTGCACTAACGCGGTGAGGTGTAGGCTCTGCTGAGGTTGCTCTCCTGTGGAGGTGTGAATCCTGTGCTCAGTCACCTAGCTCCTCAGAGAGCCCTCTCAGTCACAGATGGAAGAGTCAAAGACAGCAAGGGGCTCAGAGAAGGGGGTGCTGGACTCAGGAAAGTTTTGTGCCTAGTAGTTCCCAGTAGCTCCTCCTGTCTCCTTTCTATCAAGGGCAATACTGAAGGGCCCTGTGGCCCCATCTGGTCTTCTACCTTCCCTCCCTTACCTGGACCCTGTGTGCCATCTCCACTGTTTAAACTGCAGGCTGGCTCTGGGTAGTGTCGAGTGGGGCCCAAGACAGAGATGCTCCCTGACATGACCTCAGGTTTTATTCTGACCATTTCTTTTTTTTTGTTTTGTTTTTTTTTTGTTTTTTTGAGACAGGGTTTCTCTGTGTAGTTCTGGCTGTTCTGGAACTCACTGTAGACCAGGCTGGCCTCGAACTCAGAAATCCGCCTGTCTCTGCCTCCCAAGTGCTGGGATTAAAGGCGTGTGCCACCACCGCCCGGCTATTCTGACCATTTCTCCATGGAGTAAACCACATGAGTCTCCAACTCAGAGGAGTAAGGGGCAAGACTCAACAAGTCCTGGACTGAGTTAGCTGAAGTCAAAGTGTCATTTGAGGGGCACAACCTAGGAGCTGAAAGCCATGATTAGGAGGAAGTGCTCAGAGTCTACCAGGAGAACCTACCCTGGGAACTATGCTCCAAAGGGGGTTGTTGTCCCTTATCTTGGTGGCTCTCTCCTGCTGTGGCTCCTCCAGCCTCTGCAGGTGACAGGAAGGCAGAGAGAGGAAGCAGCTCAGAGGTCCCTGGGGAAAGAAAGAGCAGTCACACTGGGAACTGAGTGGCTTTTACCCTCCCGCAGTCATGTGATGGCCCAGATGCCTGCTTATCTATGTATAGCTTTCCATATATGTTTGTGTGGTCATCAAATCAAGAAACCATATCCCCCTAAGCCTTGTACCCAGACCCCCACTCTAGCTCACAGAAACAAGCAAAGTAACAGGAAAGCGTGGCCCTGGGCAGCCTCAAGCTCTCAACACCCCGAAAACTCCTCAATTCACAGATGAGGAAGCCAAGGCCTAGAGGAGCGTAGGGTCCCAGACTCAAGACTGGCTACCCTCTTCTGTCCCTGTAGCCCACACAGGAGGCCTCAGGACCTCACCCACAGACACCAACGTCTCGTAGTTTTCCCGCATCACGTCTCTGTAGAATTCCCGCTGCCCCTCCTGCAGGAGCCGCCACTCCTCTTCAGAGAACCGCACGGCCAAGTCCTTGAAGCTGATGGGCACCTGTGGGTACAGTCTCCGGGGGGGTTGGCTGCAACCATGCCAACAAGGCCCACCCAAACTGTCCCTTAGAACTCAGTGAGCCACATGGGTCTCTTGGCAGACATGGGAATAGGCAGTGCAGGAATGGGTGGGACCCGGCTCGAGAGCAGCCATTCTGGGACAGTGCTGGAGTCGTCTGGGTGCTCAGGAAGACACGCTGACAGCAACTTTTTACAAAAAGGTCACCACAGGTGTATCTTGGAAAGATGAAGCTACATTCCTAAGTACATAGGCAAGCCTTACATTCGCTGTGTCAGTTAATAACGCCAACACTGTGGCACTGAAAGGTGACATCAGCTAATAAAACTAGCTTGTTACCAACGGATAGTATTCATTACTCCAAATTCTTGGGGCTTTGAATATTTGTTTTTGAGTGTTTTCACGCACATAATGAGTTATTTTAGAGATGACATTCAAGTCAAAGCAAGAATGTTATTCATATTTTGTTCTTTTGTATTTATCTAGCTGATGGTAACTTTTACAGTGTTTTTGGTATGCTGTGTTTTGACTACACGTGTTTATAGGGGCTCAGATGTGGACTTCTCCACACGTGGCATTACAGGGCTCAAAAGCTTTGCCCTTTGGAGCATTTTCCATCTCAGATTTCTGGACTATGGCTAATCAACCTACATAGCAAGGAAAAAAATCCCACTTAATGCTCTTCTGCAGGGATGACATAATTTATGCCAGAAATTAAACACCATCAAAAAGCAGAGGGAGGAGCAGCAACAAAAACCTCAGGAAGCTGCCTTGAAGATATAGAGATGACTGACCCTTTTCCACCTGCCAACCAGGTAGCAGGTGAGCCAGGCACTCATAGGCCCGACCTATGCTTAGGGCCCCAGATCTCAACTCCTGTGTGGGTCCAGGATCCAAGCTGCTGGGCAAAACCACCTTCACTTTTCCAGTCCCACCGGCCCTTCAAGGGTTCAACTCTCCACAAACCCTGGTACAGCCTTGGCCAATTCCACTGTGGAGAGCTGTGATAGCCACCACCAGGCTCACGCAGCAGAAGCACGCAGCAGAGGTGATGTCTACACAGCCCGTCTAGGCTGCAGTCTAGTGGCTCCACCTCGCCATGCTTCGTACCCCACCCCTCCCACTACTGCCACCTAGCATGCAGTGTGGTCCTTAGGGACCTGCTCACAAACAGCCCAGCGACCCCGGAGCCTCAGGAAAGTCTCTTTACATCCACACTCTACACCTTGACTTCCCTGCTCACCTCCTGCTCCCTGCGGCTTTGTAAGATAAAAGCAACAGCTCTTACTTTAAAGGTCATCATTCAAACAGTCATGAAAACTCAGTGACCAACATCCCATAGGCATGAGCTTCAATTACGGCAGAAATTAACCATGCAAATAACACAAACAGAATGTAAACTAAGGAAAGAATCCATCTAGGTTAGAAACAAGCACGGTTTGCAGGAAGGAACTGTAAAGAAAATGGCGACACTTCTAATAAAGCAGGAGACTCTACTGCCTACTTCATGCATTTATGTCACTGATTTTAAAAACTATCTCTGCTACAAATTGGCAGCCTTGTCATCCACTCCCTGCCATCTCTCTGCCTGCCATTCCTGAGAGCTGACAGCTACCAAAGTGCATACGTAGACTCATACACCCAGAGCCCTGACATTCTGAAGTAGTTAGACTCTAGTCACACATCTGGCCAGGGACAGCATCTCCAATGGCTGCTGACATCCGGAAGCCCTGAAAGGATCAGAGGCAGTGTCCTTTGCCTCTTGGCTCACTGTGCATTCCCAACCATCTCTGTGGCCTGCCGGACAAGCCACCAGACGTTTTCCCCCGGCTTAACTTGTGGCTCTGGCCCACTATAGCCACTATCCCTCAGGAACATCTCAGATACTCCACAGACTCCTAGCAGGGGCCCATTTTGAATTTATTGTTGGCCTTCCAACACATAAAATGTGGGCAATCTTAGGTTCTGTACTAAAGAGACAACAGGGCAGGCTTGGCACTGCTGCCCTTCAAAATATCTAGCATCAGGTGAACCCAGGCAGACACCTGGGAATGTGCATCTCAAAAGGGTTTCTACCTAACCAATTAGAGGTTAACACAGAAGCTTGCAGTGAGAATTCTGGAATTTTGGTCTCTATTTTAAAAACAAAAACATAGAAATATTCTAAGAATATATTTTTGTTTTAATCCCAGGTGTGGGGTATGGGGCTGCCCCACAGCAGCTGACTGTGATTTGCCTCATGCTCTAGCAGAGGCATAGTTCTGCCAGCTGCAGATAGTGTCTGAGATTGTGTGACATCTGGAATTCTGGGAATTTTCAGTGGGCATATAAATGCTAGAGCCTCGATAGGTGGGGTTGGCAGTCATTCAGGGGGGTTGGTTGCAGTTTGTTGGTAGCAGGGTAAAAGAAGAAACAAAAGGAAAGAAGTTAGATTCAGAGGTCTATCTCTGTCTCCCCTCTATCCTTTCTCTCCTATCTAGTGACAGGAGGTAAAACAGGAGGGGGATAAAGGGTGGGAAAAAGAACCCACAAAGTAACAAAGACCAGCTACAGAGGCTAATCTGTATGATTTAGTTTGTACTGAACACACACCCTTTTCTAGGTGTCTGTAACTGGGTCAAGTGTATGAGACTGAGTGACCTGTTCTTAACAACAATCTTGAGTCTAGAGTCTGCCAAGATTCCCACAGTGGACATTCTACATGGGTCATTCAACATCACGCTGGGGGAGCTAAGTGCTTCCTGGTGACTGCACTAGAGGACTCTGGGAACTTGCCCTCAAATGTCCTCTAACGTCACCTCAAAAGACAGTGTATTTGCTGACTGCTGGATTTGTCACATGTCCTTCCACTGTCATGGACACAGCTATGGAGCTAACTACCAGCTGAGCCCCAATCCTCATGGGTGTCACTAAACCTCAGATGCTCTTGGGGGGCCTCACCACAGGACCCCATTATACTTGGCCATCTTACAACCTCCCCGCTACGTATTCTTCTACCCATTACTTTCTAGCCTCCCCTTTGGCATCTCTGCTACAGCTCTGATCTCTGGTCCCTTCTGGTGCAGCCCTCCTCCCCCTCTCCCTTCTGGTATCCTAGCAGCCAATGCCTGGGAACCATGGGGGCTGGCAAGTGGGAAGAAGCTGCTGAGTGCAGACTCCCAGGTCTGTCACAACAGGCTCAGGGTCCAAACGGGCATATTTGTGTCTCTTGCGACAAAATATGCGTGCTTTGCTCCCACACTTTAAACATGTACAGATGCTGTCGCGATGAACACTCATACCCTTTAACAGTCATAAAAATGATGATGCATGAGCATTCACCACCTCACGCACTAAGCAGACAACTACAGGGGATCCAAGAAGTTTCACCATCAAATCAAAACAATAGAAGCCCCTGCCTTCTCACTGTGCTGGCTAAGGGAATCACTGGAGAGGGTGGCCAAGCCATGGCAACAGAGAGACCTGACTCGACGAGGCCTGCAACCTGAAGAACTGGAACTGGTCAACTGTTTCAGACCCTGCCAGAAGGAAGGGTGTTCACACAGAATAGCATGAGTTTACAGACTGAGCTCAGCAAAAGAAAAGGTCTTGCTTGCGGCTCCCTGGCCTTGGCCACATGACATGCATTCTGGCCTACACAGCACAACTTTCCTGAGCAGCATGGCTCAGGCTACCACAGCTCCACACTGCCAGCTCTCAAGCTGGTCCAGCACCTGTGTGCTTACAAGACAGCTCTCCATTTGAACTTGGCTTCCCAGGCAGGGGCCACTCTAGGTGAGAGTGATTAGGCTATGTGTAGATTAAGGCCATTATCTGGGGGAAGTAATTTCCTGATAAAAAGATGGGGTTAGCCTCTTCTTCCTCTCTTACTCATGTTCTTCTGTCCTTCCAGCATGGGACGACACTACTATTGGCTGAATGTGAAGAGTCTCCCAGTGCCCACAAGCTCATGTTTTAAAAGCTTGTTCCCTGTCTGTTGAATGATTTTAGGAGGTTATGGAAACTTTACAAAGTGGACCTAATATATCACTGGAGGTAGGCCCTTTGGGGTGTAGTATTCCTGGTTCCTTCATATCAAACATCCATCTCCCAATCATCAAGACTTAGAGCAGACACACTGTGCTGCCATGATGTTCTGCCCAAGGACAGGGGTCAAGTGACCATGACTGGACCCCCCCTGAAAGCATGAGTCAAAGTAAACCTAGCCTCTCTTAGATGTTTCTGCTGGGTATTTGGTCAGAACCACCAGAAAAGCAGCTAACCCACACATTACGGCAACCCTTGCCAGATGCCAGCTCCTCGCCCTACTCTTTACATTTTCAGCAGCTAGAATTGTGAAAGAAAAGAAAATGGTTTGTTCCTGTTTGCTTTTTGAGAGACAGCCTCACATTGCAGGCCTGGCTGTCCTGGAACTTATCATGTAGGACAGGCTGGCCTCGAACTCACAAGAGATGCAGCTGCCTCTGCCTCCCGAGTGCTGGGATTAAAGGCGTGCACTGCCACATCCAGCCAAAATCTGTTCTTTATAAGTGACCCATCTTAGGTATTTTAATATACAAATACAAAGAAGACAAGTGGCCAGATGTTCCAACAGCTGGATCTCCATGCACTTTCAGTTTGTCAGCTTCACTTTTCACTAGAAGTAAGCACCTCATTTCCTTCCTCTCTGTGTTTCTACAATGATAACAGAATACCTGAGATAGGGTGATGATAAAGAAAATAAACTGACTTCCTACAGTTGCAGAGGCTGGGAAGTCCAAGGTCAAGGCGTCATGTTGGTTGATGGCCTCCCTGCCACATCGTATGGTACAAGATAGTTTGATGGAGAAACAAGGCTACTCCAGCCAGAAAGGCCTTTCAGACAAGGCGACTCCCTCCACCACCCACTAACGCCAATGACTTCCCAGCAATGCATAAACATATGACACTAGGAATTAAGTTTCTAACAGGTGAACTTCGGAGGAAACCGTCAAACCACAGCATTTTTATTAGTCTTTTGTGAGTCTGCCTAGTGTAAGTCAGTCCTCTTGAGAACCACAACCTAACCTAAGGTGCACGGGATGACAACATACTAATCATGGGACTTCAGACAAATGGCTGCCCCATCTGAGCGTTAGCAAACTCATCTGTAATAGTGGATCATGTTCTAGTTCATAGGGGTACTGTACAGACAATATTAATTACTATAGGCTATAATAAATCTAGAATAAATGCTGGGGCCCATCAAGTGCTGTGACTAGTGTCACTATAGCCAAGTCTATCTGCCTAAGATCCATTTACAGAGCACTGCTCAATGCCTCAGGCTATCCTACACACTACTCCTGACTGGGGGGCAGCATATGTGGCTCTTTATCTCAAGGCTAAATATATCTGGCTCTTTTAGGCCTTTGAGTGCAATATTTTCCAGGCCTCTCTCCAACCTAGCTTCAAACGGCGATCAGCACTGAGAGTGCTTTGTTCTGATGTGGATGGAAACTTGCTGTGTGTGGAGAGACACTCCCTGCAGAGCTTTCCCAAATGGAAGAAGTGGAACTGGGGACGGTGGTCAGATGGTAAAGTGTTTGCCTAGCATGCACTGGAATGAAGTCCCAGTGCCACACAAAGCCAGATATGGTAGCACACGCCTATGATTCAGGTGGTTGTAGGAGGATCGGGTCAAGGTCATCTTCAGCCACATGAGACTGTCTCCAAAAATATAAATAAAATATAAAAAACAAAGGAAGAGTGTGTGTGTGTGAAGGACAGGGAGTGGGAAAGGTGGGGAAGAGAAAGAGTGGATGGGAAGACTAACTTCAGCCAGCTACCACTGGCTTGCCATCCAGGCCTCTGTCCAATCATCAGAAGAAAACCTTCCAGGACTAACTAGGACCACTGTAGATGATCAATCTCTCAGAGACCGTGCCTGACCATCTTCTCTATGCAGCCAAGAGTATGTGGATATTCTTCCTTGAACATCAGGTCTGAGAGACCCATGGTCCAATTCCCTCATCTACGGAACAGAAAACCCAAATAAGCAGACTCTAGGATGGGACCAGTGGGCGTATCTGAGCAAGAATGTCCTTGGGCTACCTGTCAGCCAAAGCTAAAAAGGACGTTAGAAGGCCAGACAATATCCGATTTACCTGGCTTATCGTTTCTCCTGAGATTCTTGTGGGATATTAGTGATGTCCAGCCACGACCTCAACACAGCTGCCTAAGTCCGGCCAAAGCTCCTGGGCACCAAAATTGCACACCTGACTCCGGGTGTCTACCCAGAAGGCAGTGCAGCAACTGCCCTGGCATCTTTACAGCCTGTCCAAACTGTACCTAGGCCACAACAGCTGACGGGGTTCTTCTTCAGCTCTAGGATCGACATATTTTACCAGCAATAACTTCGATCTGTTTTCTTTCTCCCCACTTTTTCGGCCCAACTCACTGGGATTCCGTATCTTAACAAAAATAAACGTCAGATTTAGTTATCCCCCCAAAACCCGCTGAGGCTTTGATCGTGCACATCCTCTCTCGTTATCTTGTACTGAAAAGCCAAAGGAATGAGTTCCCCAGGTAGAAAAAAAGCTCCGGGTCCGTGTGTCCTGGGAGAAGGGGAGAGCCCTAGACTTCTGGCCAGGGAATCCTGGGCACTAGTCGGCCTTGATGGGCTCACCCGAGCTCAAAGTCGGCGGTGACGGCTCCTCCCGGGCCTGTTGCCCTGGGGACCGCGCTGCACGGAGAAGCTCGACCGAGGAGTCCGTCGGTCCGCAACGGCTCGTCTTACCTGGAGCGCCATGGCGGAACTCAGCTTCGCGACTCCCTGGCCCACCCAGCTTCCGGTGCGGCTCAGGCTGGAGGCTGCACCGAGACCCTCGAGACCCTCGGGGACAGCGGCCCAGGCCTGCACGACAGGAAGCGGGGCCGGGGGACTCGTTGCACCGAGCGCCGCAGAGTTGGCTGGTTTGGGTCGGCCCGGCGCTTCGCATCCCGGGAGGTGTGGTCCCGCTTCCGCCCGCAGCCCCCAGCCTCACAGCGATAACAACGCAAGCGCAGACTACACTTCCCAGAGGGCCCCGTGGCTGGGGCGTGGTTTCAGGGGGTGTGGCGGGGGTTCTTCTTTACTGCTCCGTCCCTCACACCTCTAGCTCCTCAGGTTCAGGGACCCGCCTGACTAGCTACATCCTGTCAAGCTTGCAGCTGCGCATGCTCAGGTGCAAACAACCGTTCATCCAAATAACCATCTCTCCACTCTTTCGTTTCCTTCAGTATCCGGCGCTTTCTGGGCGCGCCCTGTGTAGGTGCCAGGTTGGGATGCGTGGATAAAAAGGAACCAGTTTCTCCCATAGGCCACAGTCACATAAACCCGACCCTGAGTGGCTGAGGGCTAGGGGACAGTGGTTCACCGCCACACTGATCTGCATCACTATATTTTATGTAACTGTTTGTTTGCTGGTCTCGCCCACTGATGGTGGCAGCTCCAGTAGTCTCTGACAAACGCTAGACTTAAATATATGTGTGATGTATGGACTAAGTGTGGGCTCCGCTATCCCTGGATTCATTTGTGCTGGTGTCTGTGTGGTGCAGACACAGACATAGTCCTCAGGCTGCACTTTGAGGCTCATTTTCCTTCCTGGAACCCTCACCATTCCCTTCGTTCATTATTATATATGGGAAAAACTCAAAGAGAAGTTTGTGGAGTTTCAATTGCTCTTTGAAACAGGGGCTTGGGGCCACAGCTGAAGTCACCCTACCCAGGACTTGTTCTTTTTTGCTTTCCACTCCTAAAAATGTCTGCAGGAAAGTCCTCTCATCTGCGATATTCCGAGGAAGGATGATTTTTTTCTCCTCGCCATTTCATATAGATTTTTTAGTGACTCTGGCGTACATGAACTCCATTGGGTTTGTATCCCAACATGCCAGAACACGTGATTGAGCAGAGACCACTAATCATTACTGCCCAACACAGCTGAGTGAATTTCTTCCTTCACATTCCAAGGACGAGAACATGGAAAAGGCCAACTGAAAGTTCAATCTCATCTCCAGTAGCATCTCAGGGTAAGTCCTAGGCCTCAGGCCAGGGATCCATGATCCCTAAGCCACAAAATCCTCTCAAAATCTTTCAAAAAAAGAAAGATACAGTTTAAAGCATGTAAAGTGTCTTGATGCTGTTTTGCTTTAAGTGTCCTCCTCCTGTCTGGGCTTGGTGCAGGATTTGGAGATTTGGGCTATCTGTTGCTAAGAAGAGCTTACACCATCAAACTTGCTGAATGGCCAGTTGTTAAAGTTATGGAAAAAACTGCTGCCCATTCATTACCCTTTTGACTATTTTTGCTTCTACGCCAGCCCTTATAATCTCTATGTTAAAATTTTTTACTCTAGATGACAAAGGTTGTAGTTTGGGTTATGGTACCATGACAAACAACGGTTGTGTTCAGGGAAGGGAAAGGATTTTGTTATTTTTTTTCTTTTTTTTTCGAGGTAGGGTTTCTCAGTGTAACCAGCCCTGGCTTCTCAAACTCACAGAGATCCACTAGCCTCTGCATCCCGAGTGCCGGCATGCTAAAATGAGCAAGGTTGCTGAATTGTTTTGAAATGATAGTCCTTGGCCATACGGGTCAGTAACAAAGGTGTTGTCAGTCCAGCCCTGGGCAGGCACTTGCAGGGCGGGCATCCTTGTAGAAGTCCTTTCTCCCTGTAAGGTTGCTTGGCATTTGTGCAAGGTTGTGGTCTTAGCAGTCTATTGTGATCATTAACAGAAGCAGCTCTAGTTTGATCTCAACAATTTCACATGAGCTCAAGGAATGGAATAAAAAATGGAATACATTAAACAAAACCTCAGTAATTCAAATTGTCTGTTCAGTACATTGCTGTTCAGAGGGCTTAACTTTCTACATATTTGGCATTTGGTTACCTGGCCATTCAGTGAATTGGCTTTTAGTGGACGACTGGCTGTCTTGCTCAAATGAAACAGCTAGCTTCTGTCAGTGACAAACTGTGCTGTCCATTTCTCCATATGAAAAAGAGCTGGAGTTTAAAATACTTTCTGGTTTTCTTTATGGGTTTCTTTTCCATCTATGAGATCACCTAAAAGACTTTGGAATTTCCCATGATGAAGGTTTTATAGAAGAGTTTGTTGTTTAATTTTGTTCTACAGTCAGAGATTGTTATTGATCATGTTATATGTGCCTTTTATATATTATCGTTTGTTTATCTTTTGGTTATTGAACTGTATTAAAAATCTCAGGATTATACACTTGCCTATTTCTCCCTTTATTGTTTGGTGCCTGTGCATAGAAATTTAGAATTGTAGTATGTAGACATTTGGTCTGTTTTTTCCTCCCAGCCCTGTGCTGCCAGAAATTAGACTAACACTCAAAATATATTTAGAAATACCTTGGCCATATAGTTAAGCTCAGCTATTACTAGATCAAAACTTAAAATATCCCATATATTCTAATCTACATTCTGTCACATGGCTGGTTACCTGTGTTCAGGTACCATGGGTCCATCTTGTCACATCTTCCAAGGTGAATCTCCTGGGCCTCTCATTATTTCCCAGAATCCTCTCTCTTGGCTGCCAGTGTCCCACCTCCAATTTCTTGCCTCAGCTCATTGACCATAGGCCTTTTTTGGACAGGTGATACTTATAAGAGATTCTCCTTACAGTAGTATTTTCCCAGAGAATTGTTCATTTTAATTCTAGGAAGTAAGACTATTTCCAACAATACATTTTGTCTGTGTCTTTTATCTGATATCAAGATTGCTGGGTGAGGTAGTTTGAATGAGAATGGACATCTTGGACTGTTTAAGTTTGAAATTCCTTATATTGTTTGAAAAAGAAATTATTTAACTCATGAGTAGTTAGTCCAGTGGTAGGCTGTAGCCAATTAATATAACCCATTAATTTTTGAAAATGAATAAGAGATTTCAAATGATCTCTGATTTATACCCTTTGTGATTGAATTTTGTGTTGACTTATTTTATAACCCAAATATAATCTTCTCTCTGTAGTTTTTCAGGAGCAATCTGTAACCCCCAGCATGGCAGAATTCTTTGTCTCCTTAAATATTTTCTCTAAAATATGTGTGTCAGAATCAACAAACAAAATATACATAGAAAGAATATCTTGTGCAATGTATGGAAGTGTTGTCTGTCAATAAAATGCTGTTGCCCCATTAACTTAGGAAATAGGGAAGTGGAAATTCGGTACAGAGAGAGGTTCTGGGATAGACTCAGTACAGGACCGATTCACCCCAATACTGAAGGAGACAGTTGCATGAAGCCTAGGAGAGGTAATCAAAATCAACCACATAGTGAGACATAGAATAGATTAAATGGGTAATTAAGTTACGAGCTAGTCAGGGAACAAGCTAACGTTTTTGGCCTATGCATTTATCCAGAAATAATAAGTCATAGAGTCATTATTTTGGGGAACTTGTGCATAGGTGGAAAAACCTGTGGTTACAAATATAATCCATGGGTTTGCACCTTCGTTTCCTGCGGCGGCTTCCTTCGTCGTCTTCTTTTCTTGCTCTCCCAGGTCCCGAGGTCGCTGCGCGTCTCCCAGGGAAGCGTGGTGATGAAAGCCATGTGTGTGCTGAAGGGTGACCGGAGAAAGGCATCATCTGCTTCGAGCAGAAGGCAAGCGGTGAACCCATTGTGGTGTCAGGAGAAATTACAGGATTAACTGAAGGCGAGCATGGGTTCCACGTCCATCAGTATGGGAATAATACACAAGGCTGTGCCAGTGCAGGACCTCATTTTAATCCTCACTCTAAGAAACATGGCGGTCCAGCGGATGAAGAGAGGCATGTTGGAGACCTCGGCAATGTGACTGCTGGAAAGGACGGTGTGGCCAATGTGTCCATTGAAGATAGTGTAATCTCACTCTCAGGAGAGCATTCCATCATTGGCCGTACAATGGTGGTTCATGAGAAACAAGACGACTTGGGCAAAGGTGGAAATGAAGAAAGTACAAAGACTGGAAATGCTGGGAGCCACTTGGCTTGTGGTGTGATTGGGATTGCCCAGTAAACATTCCCTGTGTGATCTGAGTCTCAAACTCATCTGCTGTCCTGCTAAACTGTAGAAAAAAAAAAAACCAAACCATTAAACTGTAATCTTAACAGTTAAAAAAAAAACAAATATAATCCATGTAATGATAAGAGATTGAGAAAATTTCCTATGAATTATTTTTAGCAGTTGTTGCACAAAATATTGATATAAAGTTGGACCGTTTAACATTTCCTCGTGGGAGATCTTTCCACTGATAACTTTTAACAGGTTGAGCATTTTTATACGTAGGTGCTGTGAAAGCAAACCTTTCCCTATCCTGTTCTTGCAAGGGGATAGTAAAAAAGCCCAGTTTATTTTCTTCCTCAGACATTCTTCCTGTAAATTACAGTGTGGTGCACTCTGGTATAATTTATATTCTTGGTAGAATTCTTGATGTTTATGCATTAAATGTCATTAAAAATACAAGTCTTATTTTTATTTAGAAAAACATATTTGAATCTCTGGGGATAAAAATTTAAAGATATAAACAGAAAGAAAAAGAATATGGAAAAGCAGGTTCACAAATATTAAAAATATATAAGGGTTTAGATTATTAGATTTCTAGAATTAAAGAAAATGGCTCTAAAATTTAGTTCATACATGTGGATTTTTTTTTACCTATAAAGGGAAAATATACTCTGTCATAGGAATCATCAGTTTTGCTTTTACAGGCTCATTTTGTACATTTTAATAGACAACATTTTTTTTTAAATTAAAGTCTTCATTTACAAGACAGTGTTTGGCTCACCCTAATGAAGGACAGTTGTCAATGAGTTTTTATTTTAGATTAATAAGAATTTATGTTGAGGTTTTAGCTGAGATTAATCTTTGTAAAAAGAAAAAAATCAGTGAAGGCTTCTCTGGAACCTTGTATAATCTTTGTAAATGAGGTAGACTTCTTCCCAGGATCCTCCACTTTGTCCCAAGCTCTTAAAACCGCTATGTGACATTGTTCTACAGTCACGTCATCAGATTTAATCTGTTCCTGTATATCAGAGTACTGACTTTCTCCCAGCAACTGGTCTTTTACTATATTAATTCCCCCTTACTCTATTTTGCTGTTCAATATTCGTGGCTTTGTCTCTCCACCACGCTAACCATTGCAACTGTGGACCAGACTGTGGTAACGCTGTCACCAATCTTTTCCAGTCTTGGGGAATAATTCTGTTTTGAGTAGTCCAGGTATTTATTTTAATTTGTTTCACATAAGGTGAATGCATCCTATATGAAATCATGGCTTCTTTAAAATGTCTTAGATCTATCATTTCTTTAGGATGACACCCTACCTTGTCATAACCTTTCCCCACACGTTTAGCAGACATATGCTGTATAAGCGCTGGGAAAGCTGAGGGTGATCTTGTAACCCTGAGCCACCCTTCCTCCAGCCCTGGTGGTGCAGTTGGTCGGAGATGAACCCTTTCTTTCTAGTGCGCTGTTTCATCAGATTGCCATCCTATTTTTCAGATTTTCCCAGACTCTACCACCCTCTGGCACAGTTTCTTTCCCTCTTTCTTCCTACAGGAAAGCTGCTGCTTTCTTGCTCAGTCATTGAGACTGAACCTTTTTGTTCTCTCTTTCTAGTGCTCTTCCACCCACAGCCTTTTCAGTTGCACAGCCAACTCTGCAACCATTTCAGAAATGAGAGAGCAGAGCAAACAAACCTTTTTGTTTTCCCATTTCAGCCATTTTTTTGTTTTTGTTATTCAGGCTCCTCCATTTCCACCTACAGTTTTTCCAACTTCTCAGCCATTCTTCCAACCTTTTCTGAAACAGAATATAGGGGGGAAAAAAAGAAAAATCAGAAAATCCCCTCTGGAATCAAAGCAGGGTGGTTGTGGTGGTGGTGGAAATCCCAGCAATAGCAGCTGCAATAAATTTTTCTTTTTGTGTCTTGAAAAAAATAAACATTCCTTCATCTTTGTGGTTTCCTCTGAAGCATTTGAAATCAGACTTCCTGTTTTTATCCTTAATTTCATGCCCCATGTTGAGGTGCCACTTGTAATTGGTCTTTGCTACTTTGTGGGTTTTTCTTTCTCTGACTCTTTATACCTTCTCCATCCCCCATCCCTGGTTTCATAGTCAGCCCCATATCCCCACACCTGGGATTAAAACAAAAATATATTCTTGTAATATTTCTGTGGTTTTAAAAGAAACTAAAATTCCAGAACTCACATTATAGATGACCTTCAATGGTAACTTTACACTTTAATTTCATCTTTGCTGATAATTCACTGTTACTCCCTGAGTTTATCCTTACTTTTACAGCCTTCTTTTGTGGAAGAACAAGAACAAAACAAAACCTTAAAGTAAAGAAGGTGGATATGACTTTGAACCAGGGACCTCTTGACTACAGCTAAATCCTGCCTTCATTCTAATCCCGGTGTATTAAACATACACTAATTGGCACTTTTAACTCTTGGCAGCACATTGAAGACTCTGGTAACTCAGCTACTTCTGCATGTCTGAGGAGGCCTTGAGTGTGGGTTAAGTTGCATCTTGAATCTGTGTAAAATATAGCCCTATTCCTGGTGAATGTGACCTAGCTAGAATTTGGGTCATTCAGTTATAATCAAGTTGAGTCATGCTTGGGTAGGATAGCTCTGATCCAATATGGTTGGTGTTTATATAGGAAAGGGAGAGAAGACACATACAGAAAAGAATGTTGTGGGGATATAGACAGAGATGGGGGGGGGTGTTTATAAGATGAGATGGGCCAAAGACTGCCAGCATCCACCGGGAGATGGAAGGCCCTGTTGATCGATGGCTTTATTCCAAACTGTTTGCTTTCAGAGCTATGAAGTAATAATTTTTTTTAGACACCAAATTTCTGGTGACCTCTGACCACAGCTCTAAGAAGCTGATTCACCTTCTAGTTGGGTGATATGGTCTCTGGTCCTACCAGACTTCTTGTCTCTGATCTCCATTTTCCCAGGTTTGAGTGGAGCACCAGCAGGGAGAGTGCTTAACTCCATAGTCAGTGGAGACGTCAACAATCAGCTAAGTGTCTTGTCTTACCAAAAGAAACTGAGACTCCCACCCTGAGCCATACCATTCACCACCTCTCAGCTTGGATGACCCAGACTCTTTGCTTACTTATTTATTTTAGGAAGAAGGAGATTATAAGATATTATCTCCAGGAATTAGAAGAGGAATTGACCTCTAAGGAAATAAAATAAACCCCACACAGCTAGGACAAAACACATATGAAGACAGGAGGTTGCTGAGGGGTGGTGGAGTTGCAGGTTTTGGGGTGAGCCATATAGAGGGAGTGTGTCGTGAAATAAGGATGTGGACTCTGGGTCAAAGTTGAGTGCTCTCTTACAAACAACAGCTCGGGTCACTGAACTTGCACTTTTGAACCTCATTTCAAGTGAGCCTGATTTACTGGGCTTCGATGGAAGTTTTGTGAGAAGTTATAGTTAAAGGGCCAGTCACATATGTGGCACAAGTATTGCCTCATAGGAACCACTGTCCACCGGTTTCTCTTCAATGTTCCTATGGGAAGTGAAATCATTGTGGTTTTTCCTAGTAGGGAAAGGACACCACAGTCTTCTTCCCTCTTCTCTCCTCTTTCATCTCACTCTTCCTCCAGGGAAGCAGGACCTGACTTTGTCTTCTACTTCAGAAAATAAGAGAGAGATAAAGGGTTTGCCTTTGTTTGTTTCCCTACCATCCGATATCTATTGTGCACCAGTCTCAGCTCAGCCCAGGGAAACTGCTTTGTTATTTGGCTCTATTTTTCTATTCCATGCGTATGCTGGTTTAGGACGTCCAGCTATTCTCAAGTGTATACGGGGTTTGTGGTTTCCTTGTGTAAACTCTATCTCTAGTTTCTGTCAACACACATCAAGCAACCATGTGTTTAGTGTGCCAAGTGACCCCTCTATGCGGTGGAATTAATGTGATCCATGGACACCTGGGCTTTTTTAAAAAATAGATTTAATTACTTAATTTTATGTTTTGAATGTTTTGCCTGCATGTATGTATATGTGTGCAGTACATGCATGCTTGGTCAGAAGAAGGTGTCATATGTCCTGTGAATTTTCATGTGTGTACTGGGAAACCTGCTCCTCCATCAGAGCAACACATGCTCTTCATCTCAGAGCCATCTCTTTAGGACCAACCTGTGAGTTTTTACTAACTCTATTCTAGGATGTAAATTTTATCTCAAAATTCTGAAATTCTCTTTCTATAGTCTTCAAAATAAACAAAGCAATAAAGAAATAAAAATAAGTGAGATCCTACAGGATGAGGAAGATAGAAAAGCTAGCCAATTTTCAACATCAAAATTAAGTGTAATACCTGAAATGCCAAATTAAAAGACAAATAAGCTGGTGGATTAAAAATAAAGTCAATCAACTACACATTTTTGTTTCTGAAAGACAAATCTAAAAATGAGAATACAAATATGCTAAGAAATAAAAGGACACAGGGGAAAAAACTTTCAAGATAAGCACAAACTAAAGTAATTCATGACCAGTAGCCTGCGCTGTGGAAGATACTTAAACAATTCTACACAGAAGTGGGGAAGAAAGACAGTGGCAAACATTAAAGGGCTGGAAAGAAGTATGATGAGAAGAATGACTGGAAACAAGAAAGAATTAGGAAGGAACCAAACATGTTCTCTTCTTAATCCATGACACTCCTTCACTGAACAAGGGATCAGAGAAACAAACAAAGCTACAAACAGTGCTTGTCTCAACCAGGAAAATAATCTGACAAGATTTCAGGAATCATGATGCACAGTGGCAATCCTAACTGTAAATGATCGTAGATCTCCTTCAGTTTAAAAACATGCAGACTAGCTAAATTAAAAACTGGAGCAACTGGCTTTTGTCAGCAGGAAACACACCTCACAAGCAAAGACCCACACAGATGGAAAGTGAAAGGACAGAAGACGACATAAGCAAATGGACCTGGAAAGCACCTGGAATACACATTGTTAAGCTAGAATAGTGAAAGAGACTAAGAAGCGCTATATATTAAGAAAAGAAACAATCTACCGCATAGATATAATGACAGGAATATGTGCCCCAGATTCGGAAGCTCCTGATTTCATAAAACTAATACTAACAGGCTTAATGAGCCAGACAGGTTGGGACACAACAATAGTGAGTGACGCCAGCACCCCTGTCTTCTGGAGAATAATGCTATTTTCAAAATGGTGCCTTCTCTGAGCCTGTGAGTCACCCACTCTAGAAAAGTGGTTCCTGTATTTATCTCGCCAACTAACTACTTCTTCAAGTGACAAGATCTATTTTTGGAACAACACAAAGTAGAACACCAAATTAAAGGAGAAAAATCACTGACCATTAACACAGAAGAAGAGTGAACACATGTTCATGGTTTTAGATGTTTTTAGCCAATTGGGACAAGTGTGCTCCAATGAATCTCTCTAAAGAAATCCTATTAATTGTAGGATATCGAAAGTTTTCCATTGAAACTCAAAACAAGATACAAGTATTTATTGTAACTACATCCAATCAGTTGATAAAAATAAGCAATCTATGCTTTTAAGGGGAGAATAGTATAGGTGAGAATGCTGCAGACCATCACTCACACAAGGTCAAGTTAGAGTGCATCCTTTTCCTTTGGCTGATAGCCAACAGTGAGATAGTGCCTCAGACTCTAGGTGCCAAAGCTTAGGGGTACAACATTTTAAAAGTTAAAACCCACAGTTCCATTCACTTTAGGCGAAGATCACAGTTACTGCTACATTTGTTTTGGCGAAACATAACAGTTATTTCAGATGCAGCATGACAATTGTGTCATATCCTTTTTATTTATTTTAGCTTATGTTTGGTTTGTATAACATTATTTTGGCTAATACATCTGGGCCATGTCAAATGTGTTCCAAGGCAGAGATGGCTGCTGGGGGCATAGAGAGCTGAAAAGTGTCTAAGCAGATACAAGACGGAGTTAGGAGAAGTCACTTCAGTATGATTGTATATGTAGAACTTTAAAAAGACAGCAAAGGCTCACTAATTAGGATGATTAACTGTTTCAGCAATGTTTCTGGATTCAAAGCTGAAATCATTATATCAATGATTATATTTCAGTGTACCAGTAAGAAACTGGAAAAAGGCAGAAATTCCATTTAAAATAACATAAAATGTTAACCTTCTGTATCAGTTAATTTCTTTATTGTTGTGAAAAATACCTGGCAAATACACCTCCAGGGAGGATTTATTTTGTCCTGCACTTTTAAGAGGGATATAGTCTACCATGGTCAGAAAGGTTTGGTGGCAGAGGCATAAATGGCTGGTCGCATTGCTTCCATCATCAGGAAGCAGAAGGAGATGGACGCTGCTTCTCTGTCTCCTTTTCACGTAGTCCAGGACCTATTCAGGCTGGGTCTTCCTTCCCTAGTTTAAACCTTTCTGGAAACACTCTCAAGAATATCCAGTGATCTGTTTCCATGGTGATTTTAAATCTAGTCAAAATGATAAAATTAACTGTCATTCCTCCTAATCACAGATGACCAAGAATTACACAAAAATGTCTGCAACTACAAAAGTTTCTGGGAGGAAACTGATGAACCAAAATACCGAGGAGACAGATGACTTGTGGGTTGGAAACCTAGTTATCAGAAATATGTGGATTCTCCCTGCATTCATCTGAACCACAGATGCAAGTTAGTAAGAAATACTGGAATTATGTTTGTGTTTGTATGTGTTTAACTGTACAGATAGTTCCTAAAAGATATAAGTATAGTAGCCAAAAAAAACGTTTAGGACTTGGATGAAATACAGAAGGATGTGTTGAACCAGAACTCAAAGCTCATTCTAGAGAAAGAAAGGGAACGTGGGCCTCTCCAAAGATGAGCAGAAATTCAAAGGCTCAGGCTAGTCCCATTAGGAAGAATCCTCTCAGTAAGGTTTGAAGCTGAAATGACCCCAAGGGCTAATTAATGTGTTGGAGACTTGGTCCCTCCCGCTCGAGGCAGTAGAAACTTTAAAAGGTGGGGCCTAGCTGGAGGAAGTAAATTATTGCGGTTTTTGTAAATATTTTTTGTTTTTTGGAATTATAACGTAATTAAAACATTTTCCCTTTCCCTTTTCTCCTTCTGACACCTCTCATGTACTCCTTGCTATCTCTCAAATTATGGCCTCTTTTTCTGTAGTTGTTCAAACACACATGCACACACACACACTTCAAAATATAAGCTACTCAGTCTATATAATATTGCTTGTTTGTACATGATTTCAGGGCTGACCATTTGATATTAGATAAACAGTTAGTGTGCTGTTCCCTAAGGAAGACTATTTCTCCTGCTCATGTCATTCCTTAGTTGCTTATAGTTCTTTGTGTAGGACTGAGGCTATGTGAGCTTTCCTCTTCCATGTTACAAGTCTATTGGCGTTGTCCTTGTTCAGGTTGTGGTTAGTCAGCCTCGGTAATGAGACTTCATGTATGTATCACATCAAACATCCTGGACGCTGGGCAGTGGTGGTGCACGCCTTTAATCCCAGCACTTGGGAGGCGGAGGCAGGCGTATTTCTGAGTTCAAGGCCAGCCTGGTCTACAGAGTGAGTTCCAGGACAGCCAGGGCTACACAGAGAAACCCTGTCTCAACAAACAAACAAACAATCAAACAAACAAAAACAAAAAAAAAACCCATCCTGGACTATCAGTTGCTTCCATCCTTTGGAAGCTTGTATGGTGCCTTTTAGTTACCAACTATGAAAATTAGTCCTCAGGAAGGAAGCATTCAAGTCAGTTCCTCAGGTCAGTCTTCTGGCTCCTGTATCTGAAATGCATGGTGTCTTTGGCAATAGGGACATGCTTTCCACCTCTTGGTAAGAAACCAAGGGCTACAGCAATTGCTTACAGTATTTGGGGAGTCTCTTTGACAACTCTGACCACCAATTCAAAACTGGGGTAGGAGTGGCATTTTGAGCCTGGCTCTTTCTGTTCCCCTCTTTGCTTCCTGGATGCCATATCGTAAACAGCCCTTATCTATCACACCCGTCCTTGTGGAGTTTGTGCCTTGTTGTGGGCCTAAAACAGTGGAGCCTCCTGCCCTTGGAGATCTTTAAAGGAGATGAGTAGACAGGCGCCTTTCCTCTTCAGTTGTTCTCTCGGGTATTTGTCATGGCGACAAAAAGTTGATATAGACAATGACTGATGACAAAAGCAGTTTGCAGAGCACTAAAGGAAGCTGAGGAAGATGGAGCCATCTAACAAAGGGGGTGGCAGCCAGGCCCACATACAAAGAAAAGAAGCCTGTTGAATCCTGACCTCTACCTCACAATCCGTACTAAAGACAGTTTTGGAACACAATGACAGTCAACCCAACCAGGTTTAGGGGATAATACAGGAAATTATAAAAAGATATTCTTAAACTGAACGAAAGACCACACATTACCACAAAGAAAATGGTC
Organism: Grammomys surdaster; assembly: GCF_004785775.1. NCBI lineage: Eukaryota > Metazoa > Chordata > Mammalia > Rodentia > Muridae > Grammomys > Grammomys surdaster. Next base: position 30,769 of record NW_021619764.1, on the reverse strand, counting down.
AGTTAAGGCATCAACCTTAAAATGACTTCACATCATGAGTAGGCATCATTAGGCAAAAAGTTCTGGTGTTCTTGTGCACAGGGTTGCGAGGGAGACGGCTCAGAGTTTAGAACACTAGCTGCTATCCTAGAGGACCTGGGTTCAATTCCCAGCACATATATGGTAGTTCACTGTCTGTAACTCTATAGTTTCATAGAGCTTGATGTCCTCTTCTGGCCTCTGAGGGCACCATACACACACAGGGCACAGATACACACATAGACAAAACATTTATATACATAAAATAAATCTTTAAAATGGTTCTTTTATTCAAAAAAAATCCAGGAGCCTGTGGCATTGCGTAGGTTTCAACTTGCACTACGCTTCAGTGGTGCTGAGATGGTTGGGTTCCTGCTACTGCACTCTCTTCCCTTCATCCTGTTCTTGGCCGCACCCAAAATCAGGAAAATGCGGTCCAGAGGGGTGTGCACATCTAATTAATGTCCAGCTTCCTGGGAAGGTAGCCATAGTCACTGGTGCTAGCACAGGCACTGGGAAGGAGACAGCTAAAGACCTGGCCCAAAGAGGAGCCCTGTGATTTAGCTTGCTGGGATGTGCAAAAGGGGGAACTGGTGTCTAATGAGATCCAAGCCACCAAAGGAAACAGTCAGGTCCTGGTATGGAAACTGGACCTAGCTTGTACCAAGTCCATTCAAGCTTTTGCAAAATACTTCTTAGCTGAGGAGAAGCATCTGCACATTCTAATCAACAATGCAGCCGTGATGATGTGCCTGCCCTCACTCTAAGACTGCAGATGGTTTTGAGATGTACATTGGAGTCAACCACCTGAGTTACTACCTTTTGACCCATTTGCTGCTAGAAAAGCTGAGGGAATCAGCCCATCAAGAGTAGTCAACTTGTCATTTTTGTCACTCCATCTGGGAAGGATCCATTTCCATAGCCTGCAGGGTCAGAAATTCTACAGTGCAGGTCTCTTACTGCCACAGGAAACCAGCTAACATTCTCTTCACTAAGGAGCTGGCCAGGAGGCCTAAAGGCTCTAGAGTGACAACGTATTCTGTTCACCTTGGCACAATCTATTCTGAATTGATTTGACACTCTTTTTTTATGAGACAGATTTGGCAGCTTTTCTTCTTTTTCATCAAGATCCCTCAACAGCGAGCTCAGACGAGCCTGTACTGTGCCGTAACAGAAGGTCTCGAGAGTCTCAGTGGCAGTCATTTCAGTGATTGCCACTTGGCATGGGCCTCTAGCCAAGCTCGCATTGAGACAATAGCCATGTGGCCATGGGATGTCAGTGTGACCTGCTGGGGCTCCCTATGGATTGGTAAGTGATGGTTTGAACTCAAAAGAAGATTGGAGGAGATGATGATTGTCCTTCAAAGTGGCCAAAACCTTGAACAAGAAGAGTGCAGAACTTCAAGCCTTGCGTGCTTGGCATGCAGTTAAATCCCAGTACACTGCCAGGTTCCTCTAACATGCAGTTAAATCCCAGTACACTGCCAGGCTCCTCTAAACCCCTTGAGTTTGTACTGACTGATTTTGTTCCTGCTCCTGCCAGCGTTTCTAGTGGTATCACCAACTAAGACAGAGGACCTTCGTGTGACCTACACAGCTTCTATTTTCCTTTGGAAGCCTACTCCTACCTAGGAGCATGGAAGCCCTATGAAGACTGGTGCATGGCGATGTGGGTTAGATGGAGCCCCTCCCAATCAACCATCCTTTCCTGGAAGAACTCCACTGAAACCTCAGCCAAACCTCAGGAGTCCAGTGACCAGGCTCAAGAGCAGGCCTTTGTGTGGCCCTGCTTAAGGAAAGTTTTTGCTAAATCTGGCAGTCTGAAGCCTTTGCTACTGAAACACTTTCTATGTCCAGACCACAGAAGAGCTTCCTTCTCTAAGAAGTTTGTGGAACTTGAAGGAAGGACAGAAATAAAAGTAAAGTCAGACTGTCATCTTCCTGCTGTTTTTCAGCCTAGTAAGGAGGTAATGAAAGGAATATTATGAGACAATAGGTCACTGGAGTCAGTTACTGACCCAGACCCATGGAGGTCTCTTTGTTGTGCCTTAGTTTCTCCTAGGAAACTAGAAAAGGAAAGGCCTTGTTGTCATTGTGTTGAGTTTGTGTGTCTTCTTGTGCATTCATGCAGTTGCAAAGTGAGGGAGAGACACTATCTGTGTTGTAATCGGTCACTGAGAAGCACAGATGCTGCAGGGAAGATGTTTAAAAGAAGAATCCTAGGAGGTAACACATGATAATGAAGGGGTCAGCTAAGGATCTAAAGCCATAACTGAAAGGCAGTAATAGACAGCTATAGAAAGGCACACTATCTTAAGCACCAGTCAATGTAGCAAGAAAACGTCCAAAGCACAGAGTGAAACCAAGTCTCTATTTAGAAATGTTATCCTAAGGATTGGTAATTATAGGTCAAAATCTTTCAGTGCATTTTTTTTACATTAGCTTAACAAGAAGTCCATTTCAGGACTGTGTGTAGGGATGGGATGGCTTAGCATTGACTGCTTTTCCAGAGAACCCTGGTTCATTACCCACATGGTAACCACAACCATCTATAACATAAGCTATAGATGGTCTAGAGGATCTGACAACCTGTCTGTCTGTCTGCACAGGCACTGCAGGAATGAGGTGCACAGATACACATGCAGGAATGAGGTGCACAGATACACATGCAGGTACTCATATAAATAATTTTGTAAAAAAAAAATCAATTTTGAGATTGGAGATGCGTGCTGTCCTGGAATGTGTGAGGCCCTGGGTTTGGTCCGAGCACTGAAAAAGAAAGTAGAGATAGCTTCAATTTATTAAAATTCTGTGCTTTATTTGGGGAGCCTTTATCAAAAGCAATATAGGCAAAGGGTGTCATGAACCTCTCATGTTCCTATCACTTGTTTGGAGGATGCTGTTCTAAGGGAGTTTGCCATTTCCATGGGCTGACAATTGTATTTTCAGCTTGAATATGTGGGACTAATAGGGCCACAATCTTTAACTTCTAATATTTTTAAATTAATAATTTTTATGGGCTTGTTCTGACCAATAAACTGTATTTTAAAATTAGTTTATAGTTATTTTGGAAAGCTTTTGACAATGCAGTGACTAATTGAATTAATATCTTACTTAATTTATATTCACCTGTCAATGAAAATAAAGGTTCTTTTCAATTACAAAAAGAAAAAAAGAAAAAGAAAAGAAAACTACGAACACAGGGCTGAACATATCAGTCTGCTGAAAGTCCTAGGGTTGGTTTTCTTTCTCCTGGGTTTCCATTTGTCCTTCCTTAAGACCTCTTTCTCCTTCCTGGTATTACTCAGGCTGTCTCATACTGATGGCTCCTATCTGTGGGGCTTGAGGCTGTTCCCTAGGAAACACTTCTCACAGTGCTGCTGTGCTGGGCCACAGGCCTTCTACTGCTCAGCCCTCACTTCCTGGTCACAGACTGCAGCCTTCTCCCCTGCTTCCATGGAGTTCTTTGAGCTCTCACAGCCTTAAATATCCTTTCCACGATGCTTGGCAACGTGTGTGTCCTGTTGCTGACGGGAGAGAACCAGAAAACTTCAACACATCTATAGAATTCCATGCAGAAGGCAGCATCCATTCATCTCTTAGGCTGGGCAAGCAGAGAAGAGGCTTCTGGCTCACTTCATGAGAAGGTAGCTAGAATTCCAAAGGAGAGTTCTGTGAGTAGAAGAAGAAACTTCTTTAAGAGGAAAAAGATGGGGGTAGGGGAGAGGAGACAGAGACAGAGACAGAGACAGAGACAGAGAGAGAGAGAGAGAGAGAGAGAGAGAGCGCGAGAGCGCACAAGCTCTTGGTTGACTGAGGGGGTAGCGTGGTAGGTACTAAGAGAACTGTTTTTAGATGGAGTGGGGCTTCTCCTGCTGCCTGGCAGACCTGAGTTAAATGGGGTTCATTGCTGGCAGTGTTTCCTGGTTGTCATCTATGTAGGTATCTCACACTCTGGGAGATTCCAGTTCTGCCTTTGACTGGTTCTTTGAGGAGCTCATTGTCCATCATACTTATCTATATTAACTGAAGAGAAAACGGGAGCTGCCCTCATATGTCCTAGTCTGTAGTTACATAGGAAGTGCCATGAACTCTATGTATTGGCCCAGGTGGCTCAGGCTTGGCTTTGTCATCATGTGTGACATGACAGAGAAACCTCAGTCCTATGCAATTTCTATTTCTAAGTCTTTATCATGATGGGTTCTGGCTTTGACTCTAAGGGCCATTCTAGCAAACAGATCAAAGCTTCTTTAGGCACTAGCTGGCCCTGGGATTTTGTGGAGAGGACACAGCTGTAGGACTTCCAGGAAAATGACTCTGTCTTTGAGTACACAGCAGAAGATAGATTTTCTCTGAGTCAGGCTTGGTGCTCCTGGGATCTCCATCCTGTAGTCTCAATAAATAGGCTATAAGGGATATGGTATGGCTCTAGGAGTAAGAGGTGTTAACTGAACGCCATATAAGCAGGAGGTGGTATCCATCAGGAGTATTGGCATTTGACTGCAGAGCACAAGGTCTCTGGTTCAAATCCAGGTTTCCCATACTCTTATATTTGCTTTTTTGTATTTCAAGGGTGGGCATGCACTTCGTGTTTTGAGACATGTTCTCTCAGTGCACCTGAGTTTACTGGTTGGCTCTACTGATAGCTCTTCCTCCTCCTCCTTCCTTGCACCATCACTGGACTCCGTGGCCAGCAAGCTGCCCCAACCCTCCTGGCTTCTTTCTCTCTTATCTTTGTCTTCCTTTGCCTGGGATTATAGGCTTACTACACCTCCCCATGGATGTTTGTTTGTTTGTTTGTTTGTTTGTTTGCATGGGGGCTGGAGATTTGGGCTCAGATGTTGGTGCTCAAAGGGCAGGCGCTGCCTTTACAGCCCCTCCATTAGTTCTAACCACTGAAGTAGATGCTGGATTTCAAGTTCTTCTTTCTTAGTGGATACTAGGAAACATTTTGTTTTTCCAGACCCAGCACATGGCGAGGCTTTACTGTGATAGTTTTGAACCCCAGATATTCATTAGGAGCAAGAAATTATAAAAGTTTCCTTTCCCATCCTTCATCCAGACCAAATAAATCAGAATATCCTGGGTGGGGCCCACACACCATAAAAGCATCCTAGTGGTCTGTGGACTACAAAGGTGAGAAGCATCACCGTGGAGCTTCCCAGGAGCCTCCATCAGCCCATGTCACCCAACACCTGTGTTCTTAACCTCTGCTAAGGTTGGGAGCATCTGTACATTCTTGTACATACATGTATAATCAGACTACACCAGCATCTTTCAGGGACAACTGCTTTCTCAGCACTCTTAAGTCTTCTTGATTCTTTTTGTCTGTCTATTAATTCTCCCTGGGAAAAGGTGGAATTAGTCTTCTGATACTTAATTTGAAGTGGCCTGGATTCTCTTTTGCTGTTAGTTTTTTTTCCAAAATGTAAAGGTCTTATTTTGTATACTGTTTTGTTCTTTAACATTTTTCTTGACTTTCTGCAGCTGTCCATGTCAGAGCTTATGTGACTTCTACTCCACTGCTGAGTGGATGGTTCGTAAGTGCATATCTGAACTGAACTTTTAGAAAACAACACAATGCACTTTAGCCAAACTCAAATGAATAAACATATGTGCATCATTTGCATATACCTGTTCCTTACAGGACACAAACACATGTATAGAGAAACTATACATGTAACCAACTCAACTAAGAATTAAGGTTTTAAAAAAACATAGTTCTTTTATTTTAAGTATAGGAGCATTTGCTTGCATGTATGGATCACATGTGTGCCTAGTGCCCGGGTTGGTCAGAAGAGTGTGTCATACATGTATAACCATGTATGCTGCATGTAAATCCCCTGGAACTGGAGTTAATGACAGTTGTGGGCCACCATGTGGAACTCACCCTGTTCCCTCTGCAAGAGCAGTAAGTTCTTTTAAACAGCTGAACCATCTCTCCAGCCCCAGAAAAAAGTTTTTAACAGTGTGAACCTAGTCAGGTGTGGTGATGAATTCCTTAAATCCCTGCACTTGGGAAGCAGAGACAGACAGATCTCTATGAATTTGAGGCCAGCCTGGTCTACATAGTGAGGTCCAGGCAAGCCAGGGATACAGAACTAGAGCTTTAAAAACAAATAAACAAACAAACATATGTGGTCATATGTTCTGGAGCTAATCTAAAGCAGTGTGGACCAGTGAGCACAGCTGGGTGGATGTAGTGTAATGCCAATCTGATGTGTCCATGAAGATCAATGACCTTTGTGCCTTATGTCTTCCTCTGTGTGTGTGTGTGTCTTTTATAACTATAGCTTGTGTTTGTGTTGGAGAAAATTAAAGCTAGGTAGTTAGGAAGTTGAGTCCTGGACTCTTTTGTGACCCGTCAGCCAACACATGGAACCAATGTTCACCTTAGAGCAATGGATTTCCAGAGGGTAGATGTTCAAATGCATAGAAGGTAGATTTAAAAATATGTGCACATGCACACGTAAACGTCCATTCAAATATATAACTTGTATTTTGTGAGAGTATGTAGGGCACAGGGAATGGAGCTCAGGGCCTTGTGATTGTGGGCCAGGTGCTCTACCACTGAGCTACATCCAATTCCAAGAAAATACATTTCTAACATTTTAAATGGTAGAAACATTTTGAATAGAAGCTCTACACTTGAAAGAAGCCTTAGTTATAAGTGGCTATATAATACACAGTTAAGACAAACATGGAAGGCATATGTCCTAGTATTCCCTCTCTTGCTATGATAAAATAAAGACATACATGGAAGACATATGTCCTAGTTTTCTCTCTCTTGCTATGACAAAATGGTCTGACTAAAAGCAACTGGGGATAGAGAGGTATTGAGCCTCCAAGTCATGGAGAAACTCAAGCAGAAACTGAAACAGAAGCCGTGGAGGAACACTGCACACTGGCCTGTTCTCTGGCTCCTGCTTAGCCAGCTTTCCAACACAGCCCAGAACTTTTCTGCCTAGGGATAGGGACCCCCACAACAGTGGAACTGGCCTTCCGGTATCAATTAGCAATGAAGAAAATTCCCCACAAGCTAATCTGATTGAAGCACTCCCCAATGGAAATTGCCTCAGGTAACTCTAGGCTGTGTCAAGTTGACAGCTGAAGCTAGGAGACTTCACACCTTGGCAACCTGATACATAAACACATCACCTTTCCTTCATCTCCAAGATCTCATATTAATATCATGATATAAAATACTGTACAACTTTAAGAGTCCCAGAGTCTTTAAAAATTCCAATACTTTAGAAGTTTGATGTATTGATAGTTATTAGCAGTCACTAGAAGTCGGTTTAATATGATATCTATTAAGCAATATAACAGTAGTAAGTTCTCCCCTATGACCTCTCTAGCTAAAGGTGGTTGGCCAGGAATGGCACCAGCTAAGGTTTCATCTTGTGGAGTGGGACTTGTATCCAAGGAGAAAGTGGTTGATTTCTCATAACGTCATGCCACTAGTGCACCAGTGGGCGTGCCTCGTCAGGCTGCTATTATTGTAGTTCACACAGTTCACAGGTGGGTAAGACTGATGATCACTTTGCTCTGCCTGCAGCCTGTAGAGGACCTTCTAGCATCCAATTGGAATGAAGCTTCCAGGTGAATACCAGGTTGATTTTTCCATGTTCCGTAACTAAGTATGTAGTTTCTACAGCAATAGGGTTTTACCATCAGGTTCTAGAGGTTGCCGGTAGCATTGGTAAAGACTTCTAATGGAATCCTAAGACAATTAGATGCCTTCCTGTATCAGTTAGCAATCAAGAAAATGCCCCGCAGACATTTCCAAACGCCAGCGTGACTGATGCACTCTCCCACCTGGGCTCCCTGAGGTAACTTTGTGCTGGGCTGACTTGACAGCCATTGCTACCTAGAAGTGAGTAAAGACAGATCCAGGTTTGTTTGGTCTGAGTAGCTTTCTGGTAGTTTAGTTTTCATTAAGGAGTAAGGCAGTTCACAGATAATGCTGCCTTGTGTTTTGTTAAACAGCCATCATTTTGGAGAAATATATGTTTTTTAGAGGTTAGGTTTTTAGCTTTCAAGACTTTACAGTAAACGTTTATGTATTATAAGAAACCACAGTGCTATTTTGATTAGTCTAAATCTTGACTGTGACAAAAACAGAAGACAAAAACCAAAACAAAAAGGGCCATTGACAAGAACATCAAACAGCTAAAGATTGACATCACTAATCTGAAGAAATCCCTCGTTTCGCTGTCTGAAGAGACCTCCTAAAATCGCAAAGATCCTTATTGGACTTGATTTACTCTATTACAATAGAAAAGGCTGTGTACAGCCCTTGACTGTGTACAGCCCTTAAAGAAGAATGTTGTCTTTGCATAGACAAGACAAGGAGGGTTAAAGAGAGCATAAAATATATCAGAGAAGGCCCTGAGAAAAGTCAGAGAGAGAAAGAGAAAGATTGGTTTTCAGCTTCTCCATGGTTGTCAACCCTACTTCCTCCCATCTTGGGACCATTATTTGGGCTATTTTTGCTTATTTCTGCTGGTCCCTGGGTCTCAAATAGGCTGACTAACTCTGTGAAACAACAGATAAATAATTTGGTAGCAAAACCTATTCAGATACATTATCATAAGTTAGTTATGGAGGACCACAAGACTCAAGATAAGGTTGGTACTTTATACAGGGTGTTTCCAAAACCCATCTCCACCTAACCTAAAAGAGGGGACTTCTGCCCCTAGACCAAGCAGAGAGGGGCCACCCAGAACCCCCTCTGACTGTCGATCTGAATTCTTGCTTAGGCTGTGAGGCTAAGCACTGCAAGGGAATATAAATAAAAGATAAAAATATCTATCTGGGTTCCCTGAGAGACAAGCCTGACTGCATAGGGGTTGATGTCAAAAGTATCCCCTCTCCATGAAAAAGACATCGGGACCGGTATGGCCCTCATGCCTCACTGGACAACGACAGGGGGACCGGAGCCATTACAAGGTCCCCTTCAATTACTGGAGGTCAGGCCTCTATCCCCGCCTTCAAAAGATTAGAATCGCCACAGCCCTTCTATACTTAGAGAAGGGAGGAGATGTCAGGGGCAGCCCTGCTTACACACTGAAGGCCTAAAATCAGCCCTAGGCCTAAAATCAGCAATAGGCCTGTCATACATGTATACTAACACCAAGTCTTGGGTCTCTGTGGAAAAACATTGAAACAGATGACTATAAGCTTTTGTAAACAGGCAGCTTTCGTGGAAATTTACCAGCCTGAGCAGTCATAGACCCTGTAAATAAGTAGCCTTGGCAGACAATACCAACTTAGATAAGGACAAGTGAATCATAGGCAGAGTCATAGTGATCTGTCCCCTGAACCTTCACCCAGCCAATACCGTGTTCTGAAAGATATCTGTATTCCCCCTGAACCTGCAAGGCTCTGCCAATTGGCCCAAGTCAGTGGAAGCAGCAAGAAGCCACCAGAACACCACCAGAAGTCTTTTGGTGTGTTTCTATGAAGTCATGACAAACAATAACTAACAAAGAATGGTAAGGCATACCAATACCGCTCAGCATCATCAGCAAAGACCAATATCAGCAAAGCCCAACGATGACCAAGAAAGCAAGGCATACTAATACTGTCTAGGAGTCTCCATCTCATTCCCCAGCTTGAGTACTCTGTCATCTACTCTGCCTCTGCCACTTCTATGACAATATGACTCCTAGATTGGTCTTCTATTTGAAAGAAGTCTCTTTGAAGAATTAGAACAATGTCCATGCTTTCTCTGTGTGTTTAAATGGATGGCCAGGATGCAACAAACTCCTTGAGTGTTCACTTATCATTTTATTATAATTGAATGAATGAATAGTGAACACCAGAGTGAGCTCCCTTCTGAGCCCCAGAGTTGTAAAGATGCAAAGACGGGGCCCAAAGCTTTCAGCCACAGGAGGCTGCAGGTCCCAGACTGGGTTTTTTTCTCCTGGATTCCCACTTATCCCTTCCTTTAGATTTTATAGCCTTTCCCTTTCCCTGGTTACCACCCGCGAGGCCTGGGTGGTGGCCTAGGAAATGTTTCTCATCATGCTGCTGATGTTCAGCCACCAGGCTGCGGAGACCATAGGGAAATGAAAAATGAAAAATGGCCACTGGAAGTAGAAGATGGTTTAATTGCTGTGGAAAACTACTGTTTCTCAAAAAGTTAAGTAGGGAGCTGGGGAGATGGCTCAGTGATTAAGAGAAATGGATTATCCAGAGGACCTGAATTTGATTCCCGTATGGTGGCTCACAACCACCTGTAACTCCAGTTTCTGGAGATCTGATACCTTTTTCTGGTCTCCACTGGCACCAGGTATATAATGTGGTGCATAGACTGACTGACTATCTATCTATCTATCTATCTATCTATCTATCTATCTATCTATCGGCAAAGCACCCATACATATAAAATAAAAATAAAATAAATTATCATGTAATCCAGCAACCTAAATATCCATCCATGGACATTGTTCTGATTCTTCAAAGAGACTTCTTTAAAGTAGAAGACCAATCCAGGAGTCTTATAAATCCAAAATGTAATGTTACAAAAATGTACATACATCATACATACATGCATGCATACATACATACATACATACATACATGTATACACTTCAAATGGACAGAAAACAGATTGGTAGTCCAGGACATTGCATTGAGGGAATGGGAAGTGATTACTAATGGTGCAGGTGTTCTTGGTTGAAGAAAAGCTTTGAAACTAAGGATCACAGATGGTTGCCAAAATCATGAATGAGCTAACCACTAAACTGTACACTGTAGAAAACTTAGTTTTATGTCATGTGAATTTCCCCTTGATTTAGCTTAACAAACAGAGAGGAGGCTATTGAAGAGACTTTGATCGTGTTGGTAGAGCTGGGGCACAGTGCCTGTGTGCAGGCTAGCCTTGACCAGGAGCTGATCCCTGTGTGCAGG
>NW_021619764.1:19474-19824 GCF_004785775.1 Grammomys surdaster | reverse complement strand
GCTAGCCTTGACCAGGAGCTGATCCCTGTGTGCAGGCTAGCCTTGACTAGGAGCTGATCCCTGGTCACTGGAAAGAGAACAAGATAGATGGGCTCAGATGCTGAGAGTGAGAAGCTACCCTAGAGCAGGTGGAGACAGCTTCTTGTGTCACCTGTGTTTTCTCAATGCAGTCAGAAATGAATTGAAGATGGGGAGAAGCTGCTGCAGGTTTGGGGAGAAAGCGAAAGCATGAAACATTAATCCAAGAGAGTAAGGATGTTGTTGGGAGACTGGTCAGCAGACAGCTCTGGGGCCCTGCAGACAGCACTGGGCCCCTGCAGACGGCTCTGGGCCCCTGCAGACGGCTCTGG
>NW_021619764.1:0-19464 GCF_004785775.1 Grammomys surdaster | reverse complement strand
TGCAGACGGCTCTGGGCCCCTGCAGACGGCACTGGGCCCCTGCAGACAGCTCTGGGCCCCTGCAGACAGCTCTGGGCCCCTGCAGACAGCTCTGGGCCCCTGCAGACAGCTCTGGGCCCCTGCAGCTCTTTGGCAGGTATAGGAAGCGAGAGTTATCAAGGCTGTTTTTTTGTTTTGTTTTGTTTTGTTTTGTTTTGTTTTGTTTTGTTTTTTGTTTTTGTTTTTAAAAAGAGACAAAACACAGAGATTGACTTAGGGAAGGCTTGTTCAGTAAAAGGCAAGGACATCAAAGAGCATGGGAATGAGGTTATGATAATGGACACTGGATGGATAAGGAGCAATGGGAACCTGAGTGGGACAGTGATAAGGGGATGGACTCGGATTTACACTAGAATGCCTTTCTTACACCTAACAGAAGCTTGTCTGTGTGCAGGGGTCTTGACTTCTCAGCCTGTGGGATGGCTGTTTGTGGCTGGGTCATCTTGAGGCTCTAATTGGGAGCTATGGCATTGGATGTCCCTCTGTTTCCTCCTGTTTAGAAGGCACTTGTCTTCCATGCTATGCTATGAGAAAGTCAAAAGTTTTTAAAACTCCACCTGGGCCCTGGAACCCGTGGTGCACTAGATGTCAGCATGTCTGCTGTGGGGTGTGTATGCCCACATAACCCAGGGACATATTCTCTTCTCTTGAGTCAGGGCTTGTCCTGCAGAAAAGATAACTTCTGGCATTTATGGCTCCACCTGGGCTGACCTTCTGGTCTATGACCCTTTGGGACAGTGTGTCCATCCTGTGCTTCAAAGTCAGATAATTATTATAAAATAATTTATCTAGGCTTCCCTGAGTTCAGTTAAGTTCTCTCCCCAAACTATGAAACATCTCGGGGGAGAAGAGGACAGAGCAGAGGGAAGGAAATGGGCAATAAAGACCCCAAATCCCGTGGTGGAGAAAGTGCTGGGGAGGAAGAGGATTTTGTGACAAGTTCAGTGCCACGAAGCTTCTTGAAGATGAGGAGAAGGAATGGAGGGAAGGAAGAGGGGGATTTTTTTGATCAGATGCCTCAAAGGGTCCTAAGAAAAATGAGATGCAAAGATTATGCCGAGAAGCCTTCTGGGAATCAGTATGAGGATGGGGGCTCCGTGGAAGAAAAGGACCAAAAGGCACTAATTTTCTGTGAGATCAAATTTCCTTATTACCAGAACTTTCTTAGGATTTATAGAAATTATTTTCACACGGGAGATGGTGTTTCAATGCAGATAAAATGGTGTTTATTAGGCCTTTCACAAGATTGATGCATGTCTTAGGGGTTAAGAACCTGACTGCAGATCAAGAGGTCCTAGTTCAAATTTAGGTCCCCTCGGTGAAGTTTGCTTTTAGTGTCGTATAGTACAGACAGAACTTTAGGTTGCCTCATGTCACCGCCCAGTCAGGGGGCACTGACAGAAGGTGGTAGGAGAGAAATAGGGGCAGACTGGACAAGAAGGAGGCTAGTCTAATCATCTATTGAGCTGGAGTGGTGGAATGTTCCAGAACCAGAAACGTGGTTCTAGAACATGATCATGTTACTAAGCATCATGTGAACTTAGGCAGACTTGCTATGCCATGGTCTTTTCTTTCAAGAATACAACATGTGAATGTGTTGGGGGTTGGTCTGGTGCTGCTATGTATTCAAATGCTAAATGCTGGCCCCCAAGATCTGGTTTGTAGTCCCAACAAGCACACAAGCACACATGGAAACCAAATGGTGTTGTATAAACGCTGCTTGCCAATCTCTTCTAACTGGTTAAATAGAAGTGGTTGACAGCCAATTAATGGGGAGTAGAGAGGTAAGCAGGGCTTCATTTACTGGGCTGGGGGTTGCAGGTAGGAATCATGATGAGAGGAGAAAGAGAGAGAAAGAGAGAGAGAGAGAGAGAGAGAGAGAGAGAGAGAGAGAGAGAGAGAGAGAACTGAAATAGACTGATGGAACAAAGGCAGCCTAGGGGAGACTCAAACAGCAAGTAACTTGTGGAGAACAGCTGGGACATAGCCAGTCTAGCACAGACACATAGATTAGGGGTAATCACCCAGAAATCGTGAAAAAGCTGGTTAAGTAAATCAATAGGACTCTGCCTCAGTTATTGGGAGACTCACCGGGTCATAATAAGAGTTAACAGGGTTATTAAATAATCCAACAATAGAAGTGCAGACTAAAATAGATGTTTTCAGCTGTGTCCGAGTTCCAGAATGATCTGAGTGTGGCTTGTGCAGATTCTCTCATCTCATCTCGACTTCCTGATTTGTTAGCTCTGAACTGGGCTCTGAGAAGTGAAGTTTTCAGTAGCATCCTTATTTCATTTTGTCACCTTTCTGAAATCATGCTTTCTCAGAACAAATTCCACGTCCACTAGTTAAGTGGACTCACCACACATGGTTATCAATCTGAAATTTCTACCTAGTGCATACCTTAATGAGAAAGTGTTCACACATGTTAAATAACACAAAGCAACATCATACCTCCTAGACAGGCAGCAACGAATAACAGAATTCTAGCATTCATGGTGAGCAGGTCACCCAGGGTTCAGGAAACCTGCCCAGAGCGGATGGAATCTCATTTAGACATGCCCCACTTTATATCACTGTGGCAGTAACCCCAGGGCCCCCTATCCCAAGGCCTCCCTGTGGGGTTGGGATCACTGAGCATTGCAGGATATACTGTTCTAGTAGGGATGGAAGCAGAGCCCAAGATGTTTCCGATTGTATCTTGTCATCCGAGGGTGACGCGTGTGCAGCTGACTGTACAGTCAGAACTATAAGCGAGGAAGAGGGAAAGATCGTGTCATCTAGGGCCATCAGGGTACTTGTCTTGCACCCCTGGCTCATTCTAAATGCCTGTTCAGAGTAACACTGCTGGCTCTTCAAGTGAATGTCTTGGTTGTAGTGGGTTGCAGAGTGGAAGGACGTTGGGGTTTGATGAGGGAGATGAGTAGGGGTGGGTTCGATTTCTAATGGAACCATTCCTACAGAGAGAAAGAAGCACAGTCGTTAATGCCACATAGATGCATATTAGAGACAACTGAGCATGTGCTCAGGTGCAGACAAAGATAGAATATTGGTGGGCAGGTAAAGTGTCAGTGATTTAAATCTGTGTGCCTTCCTCTCCTTTAGTGTTTACTTGTAAAATTCTGTTTCCTCTTTGAATTCCAGGTTGCTGGAGTTGTACAGCCAGGGAAGAGGAGGAGACAGACTGTTACAGCTTCTCTAGAAATCCCCCCGGGTTTTAGCGTCCACAGGTAAGCTTCTCTAGGTGTGGCTGTCTCCTCCTGACTGCTGATCCTTCCAGCCCTCTGTCTGCCCTCCTCTGTGGGGAGTTGTGTCTCAACACACATGGCCAACACATCTCTGGATAAATAGAGTCCTTAGCTCCCTTCGAATTTCCATTCACAAGGACATCTTCGCCTGTGTCTGTATCTATGTCTGAAGAACAACTCAGGACTGTAGTTTCTGCCCCCTGAAAATTTCTGCAGAGAATGAAATGGGAAAAGTGGAGGGTATTTGAAGTAGCACCATGACTTCTGGGAAGCCACTGTGACCTAGGAGGCACTCTGAGGCAGAGGGCTTGTGATCACTGTCTGACTACACTTGGCCTGTGTTCATGAACAGCTTCTGTAGCATGTGTGATGGTTAACCTTCCTCATCAGTTTGACCACATGTACAATTACATGAAAATATACCTTTGGGTTTCCCTTTCATTGTATCTTTCTAACAATGTTTAACAGCCAACTCTCTCACCCCTGTGAACACTTTATCTCTCCTATAAAAGAGACTTCAAGAGGCCAGCAGACGCTGGTCTCTCAAATCCCAACTTAGGGTAAAACAATTGTCTGGCCAGTCCCAGGCACACCCTGAAATACAGCCTGCCATAATTGGACAATTGTGGATTTGTTTTTTATTTTCCTCCTTGCGATTCTCCGGCTTAGCAGTGTAAGAATGTTTCCTGAAAGTTTTAACTGAAGAGGGATATATGTGGCATTGTCCCAAGGGCTTGGTTCCAAGACCAACGATGGCGAGCACGAACTTTCATCTTTGGTCCCTGACTGTGGGCGCCTCAGGTTCCTGCTGACACCCCTCCCCCGCATGACGTGCTGAAGAGCCTCACATTATAAGCTAAAATGAATTCTTCCTCCCTTACTTTGCTTCTTGTCAGGTATTTGGTCACAACACCAAGAAAAGTAAGTAATCTAGGAAACTGGAACCACGGTGTGGGGCTGTGACAAGCCTGGCCTTGGGCTTCGTAGGTGCTCCTTTGCAGGAGGAGCTTAGAAGCGTTTGGAGGCGTGGCCCAGAGAAGCCCTGTGACGCTATAAGCAGGGATTGGCTCGGAATGCTGAGGACAATGCAAAGAGAAGCCCAGTTCATGAGGCTTCCTTCAGAGGAGACCGCGGAGGACAAGGACTCCAGAAACTGGGCTAGTGGCCCTTCGTTCTGGCAAATAATTTGGCTTTGCTCCGTGTCACTCTGGCCTGAGAACTTGAATGAGGCTGAATTCAAAAGTAATCGACTAATGGGAGTCAAGCTGTATCATTGTTCCTGTCTATTGCTCTCATCCAGGCTGATGCTAAGAGAACAGCAAGTGCAGCAGAAAAAGAAACCATGCAGTGAAGGGGGGAGGGAGTGCGATGAAGCTTGAAGCTGCAGATGGGTGGAGTGGAAAGCAGGTGACAGGCATTAGTGCCACTGAGGAGAGCGATGTGCTCTGCAGAGGGACAGCTGGACAGGTGCTCTGAGTGCAGAGCTCACTCAGCATGGCCTTCAGCCTGGGCAAATGCAAACTCATTTCAAAAGAAAGGGCCTAAATTGAGAGCAGTACCTGTGGTTTCTTGGTTAGAAACAGAGGCTGGAGCAACCTGTGGTCCAAGGGGAGCAGACTTCACCTCAGGCTGGCAGCAGAGCTTGGAACCATGGCTTGCTCATGTGGCACGGGTTTTTGCAGGTGTGAAGGATGCAAAAATGAGATGGTCATTTAAGCTTGCGCCAAGGTTGCAGAAAGCTGCTGGAGCTGTCACTGCGTGATAGGTTCTCTGTCAAGGAGGCCCTGAGACAACGTTGCTTAAAGCTGGGAAGCTGGAGCTGGAGATGGCTCAGCAGTTAAAAACACTACCTGCTCTTGGAGAGGCCTCAGGTTTGATTTATAGCACCCACGTGGCAGTTCACAGCCACCTGCAACTCTGTCTCCAGGGGATCCAGTGCCATCTTCTGGCATTTGTGGGTACTGGGTTCATATGGTACACAGGCATACATACAGGCAAATATTCATACATTTAAAAATTAAAGAAATCTTTAAAAAAAATGAGCTGAGAAATTAAAGTATAAGCTGCAGTGGTGACCCTGAGGTATAGAGAAGCCAGGACTATGGAGTGACCGCTCCGAAAAGCTGGAGGCAGACACTGGAGCCAAGCAGGACAGAACGTACGTCTGCTTCAGGGAGCAGAGTCAGGAGTGTTATATTGCTCAAGCTTGTTGGAGCATGGTGCCCATCATGAGCCTGATCCCAGACATGGAGCCAGAGTGTTTCCCTGTTGAGTTTCAGTCTTGCTTTGGGCCCATCTTTCTTTGCTGCACCCTATTACTCCCTTTTGGAAAAGGCATGTTTATACCGTTCATTGGATGTGATGGCTTGAGTGGGAACGCCCCGCCCCCATAGGCCCATATGCTTGATCCCCAGGTGGTAGAACTGTTTGGGAAAGATTAGGAGGTGTGGCCCTGTTGGTGTGTCACTGACGGTGGGCTTAGAAGTTTCAAAAGCCCACACCACTCCCTAGCTCGCTTTCTTTCTCTATCCTTCCCTTTTTCCCTCTATCCCTCTTTCCCTCCCTTCTTCCCTTTCTTCCCCTCCCACCCTGGCTCATGCTTGTGGACTGAGATGTGAGCGCTTAGCTACTGCTCCAGTCCCATGCTTGCCTCCCTGCTGCCGTCCTTGTCACCATGATGATCACTGACTAACCAAACCTCTGATACCGTGAACGCCAGTTAAATGCTTTCTCTCATAAATTGCCTTGGTAGTAGTGTCTTTTTACAATAGAGTAGTAAGACATTACATATCAGAAATACGTAACTCCAGTTTTTAATTTTACAATTACCTCTAGTTAAGAGATTACCTTGATTCTCAGAAGAAACGTTGGACTTGTGTTTAGTGTTGACAGTGTTAAGACTTTAGAGCTTGACGAAGGTTGACATGCATTATGAAAGAAGCATGGATCTTTAGGGACCAGAGGTGTAAAGTTCACAGAGGGTGCTGTGGGGCTACTTATTCTTGATTGTCAGCTAGCCCCACTTAACACCACTAGACAATCCATGGGTACAATTACCTAATCAGCATGATAGAAACATAGAAGACAATTCAAACAAAAGTTGAGATAGAAATATATTTGAAAAATGAGTATAGCAGAAGGCACATAACTTACAATCCTAATCTACAGAAGCCAGTCAGTTACTGATTTCAAGACTGTATTAAATTAGACAAACTGTGAATTTATTTAAGGGCACACAGACTAGAAAATAGAGCCAGAATGGATTCATCTTAGAAACAGGAAGGATATACCAAAAAGAGGGGGATTTTTTTTTCTTGATAAACTTTAAGAACATTTCACTTTTAAATATAATTGTACAAGATCCTTTGGCAAATACAAAACCCATTGTCCTCATTACTGTTTTATTTCTGTGAGCAGACACCATGGCGAGGGCAACTTATAAAAGGAAACATTTAATTGGGTACTTGCTTACATTTTCAGAGGGGTAATCCATGATGATGATGTGGGGAGTGGGGTGACTGTCAGGCAGGCATGCTGCCGAGAGCTTACATGATCTGCAAGCCTGCACCTTCATCAGGCTTTTGAAACCTCAAAGCCTAACCCCAGTAACACACTTACCTCAAAAATTCAATACCTTCTAACTCTTCCCAAACAATTCTAATAACTGGGGACCAAAAATTCAAATATTTGAGCCTATGGGGTCATTCTTAGTCAAATCATCACTCACATGCCAGATTAAAACTGTCCATGCTTTGGGGGTAGATCTGAGGGGCAAGGTGGAGCCTATAGCTTCAGCATTACCTAGTTCTAAACCAAAGGCCCTCTCTATCCACCTGTTCTGCTATCTTCCTGATGCTTCTCAGAGCTCGTCAGTGAACCACTCAGACCCAAAGAGACATTTTCACTAACTATCCAGCAACCAACCTTAGAGTCTAACACACAAACCATACATGGACTGGAGAGATGTTTTCACATGCAGGTACCACATGTGGCCCAAAATACATTAGGGTCTCTTATTACCAAGTGCTTGTTGCTTTACTGAGGAAGTCAGACATAAATCTAAAGACCCTTGTATTAGTTTATGTCCTCATGTCTCCAGGGAGAGTGCTCACATGACAACAGGGGCAGGGTTGGAGACACTGGGCGGGAGAGGAACCTCTCTGGGTTGCTTGTGGTGGCAATACTACTGGTTTTACCAAGTCTCATGAGACAACAAAAAACTTACTAAGTCTTAAGAATGTAGAAGGTGAAAGACACTTGTTAGACATGCCTGAGAGGGAAGAGATCTGTCTCAGGGGTAGAACATTTGACTGCAGATCAAGAGGTCCCTGATCCAAATCCTGGTACCCTCTACCATGTATTTATATCACACACACTCAGTTCTGTGTTTCTTTCATTCACTCCTCAGCAGAGCTGGGAGCTCCAGGCTCCACTGGATACCTGTCATGTAGATGGATAGTCTCCTCCCATCTCTTCCTGCGGGCTGGGTGTCCTTCTTGTTATTAATATCTGTCTCCCCTGTTCTAGCACATATCTAGCTTCTTTGGTTCTCTTGAGTTAATAAAGACAAGATAAGGACTACGACAGAAAAGTCTGCAGTTTTCCAGGCACAGCAGTTATAGAGGCAGATAATGTCCAGGGACCAGACAGGAAAGCCTAACTATAAAAGTATCTCCCTCCTTGGCTATCTGGTAAACCTGTTGTCAAGACTAAGGAGACAAATCAGAAAACCGGGTGGTCTGTTAGGGTGGACGTTTCCTCTGTGAGCTTCTCTCCTCCTTCCAGATTCCACTGCTCACATGTTTCATCCTCAAAGGCTAAAGACTGCTCAGCTGCTGTCCCAGGCAGAGAGGGATCCTGTAGTGTTGCAGCTGACAGTGTCATCTAGGGCCCTGGTCAAACTCTTGAGTGACAGCCCATCTGTCAGGGCTATCTGGGGGCCAAGGTGGAAGATAGTTGGCCAGCTCAGGAGCTAAGCCAGGACAGCAGTGTGAAGTAGGCTTAGGGTCTGCAGTAGGCTCTGCTTCTTTTCTTGGGCGATGATGCTATTTAAGGATGAACCTGGAAAGCTGCAGAGCTGAGGAAGGCATCTCACCAGTCAGGTCTGGCAGCTTCTGTAAAGTGGGTTTGTGAGCATCTGTAATTTAACTTTATAGTCAGTCGTAACTTATCACCACTCAGATGAAAATTATTAACTGTGTACACTTGTACCAGTGGGGGTATAGCTCAGGGGTAGAGCATTTGACTGCAGATCAAGAGGTCCCTGGTTCAAATCCAAGTGCCCCCTTATTTATGTCTGGTTACTGACTTACCATTCATCTTAGGCAGGCCACCCATGATGTTAGAAAACCTTCATTAGCTGAGGCCTCTGGAATCAATGTTACTATGCTCCCATTTACTGCTGTGGACCACTTCCCAGCCACACTATAGTCAGGGTACATTAATCCAATGCACACAGATCTCTTACCTGTGCTGGGTCTTGTCTACCTTTTTTGTTTAACCTGGCCATCTGCATTCTTTCCCTCATCCTCACTGGGATAGTTAGTTTCAATTGTCAGCTTGACACAATGTAGCCTCACCTTGGAACTACAGTCTCAATGAAGGATACAGTGTCTAGATTAGGTTGGCCTATGGACATGTATGGAGGGGATTGTCTTGAGGACTAAGTCAATGGATGTATGAAGACCCAGCACTATTCTCTAGGCAGAGATCCTGGATTGTGTGTGTGTGTGTAGAAAGTGTGCTAAGCACTGACGAGCATGCATGCGTTCATTTTTCTCTGCTCTTTCATAGCTATGACATGACTAACTGTTTAAAGTTCCTGCTGCCTTGACTTCCTTGAAATAAGGGACTGTAACCTGAAATTGTATGAACTTTAATTTTTTCAAAGCCTACTTTTACTGATGGTTCTTAAACACTTTTTCCTCCCTTCTAGCCCTCCACCTAACAGAGGTATTGGGAAAGAAAGGATATGGTGGAGATGGATTGTTTAGAAATGTTTTTTTGGAGCAACACCCGTCTATGTTGTCTGGAAATTGGCAGTTCAGTTTACAGGTTAGCAGTGGCAGCTCCATCCACTCAAAAACACTTTATGGATATGTCAGCAGTCCAGTTCAGTAGAGTCAGGATAGCAAACAGGAATCAGCAATGGTGGCACTGTCTAGCAGAGACAGCCAGGCCTCAGCCTTAGCATGAATCAGCAGGAGAGACCAGCAGGAATGCCAGGAAAAGTTCTCTGCTGTGCCTCTCGCAGGGAAGTAAGGATCAGCGAAGATGTGAGACCAACAAGCATTGCACAGCTAGCTGTACCAGCAAGCCAAGCTCAGCCTCTATCGCTGTCTGTGGAGTCAAATTTATACGTCCTCCAAACATCCTGTGTCTTCCATAGGTCTTGTCTCGGCTGACATCACTCTGCCAATCAGCCTGAGTCCTGGAAGCTGCAGCACACTATCAGAAATTTTTTGGTGTTTCTCTCTATGGAGTCCTGACAAATGCAGCTCAACTACACAGTGTAAGGCAGACCAATACATGCTTGTCATTAACAAAGAATCTTTCATCCCATGTCCTTTCATGTGTTTGCTTTAGCAGAACATCTTTTCTCCTGTGTCTGCTCCAGCGAAACATTCCTTCATGAGTCTGCCTTAGTCTTTCTCCTGTATCCATTTTAGGAAAACACTCCTTCATGTGTTTGCCCCAGCAAAACACTATTCAACACAGCTGACCTTCCAAAGAACCCTTAGGTTTCTACTTCAATTGTGACCTAACATTAACCCTTTCCTCCCTCACTCGTCTATTGCCAGGATCTTTTATCACAGGAGCAGAAGTGAAACTAGAATGCACCTTCCTTCATTGGCCCCCACTCAATGAACAACAGTGCAGGTATGGTCCAGAAATGCCCATTGAGTGATGAACTTCATTCTGAGTTTCAAGGCTCTATTGGCATGCTAAGATGGGGTTGGGCAGAGGCTGAGGTTGTGCTATCATGGAGAAACACTCTCTGAAGGCAAATACTTTTAGGAGGCAGAACACATGAGCAGAGAATTGCTGAACTTTTTACAGTCACTAACTTGCTAATGTCAGCTGTTGAGGAGATGCCAGAGGAATGCTCTTTCTGCTTAGGAAGATGATTTATTCCTTTTTGTAAGACTGGTCCATCAGGAGGTGGCTGAAACATCCACTGGGTTGACCATTTGGTTCTAAAGTATAGGACCTACAGGATGCTCACTACTAGAAAGATAATGAGGGAATAGTATTGAAAGTGTGTAAAATGGCTGTCGTGATGACCTCGTAGGATATATATGAACTTGCAGAGGTGAAAGGCTGTTTCAGAGTAATGACTGTGTGAACTATTATGACAGGCTGTTTTTGCCATAGATTCTATGAGAAGAGTCTGACTTCCCATGAGAACTGAGTGGTTCAGAAAGATAATTCAGAGACATTGCAGATAGCACTTTGCTGTTGGAAAAAGTGAACCAGATCTCTCTCCATGGCAGGAGGCCTTGACTAAGTCAGTTCAAGGAGAGTAGAGGAGCCAGAACTTTCCTGTGAGATAAACATCTCGGCAGTGGAGCTTGGATGCTTCTTATGAAGACTGATTGGACTGAAGTGATGCCTGGTAAATTCTCTTACATGGAAAAGAGAATCCCAGAAAAATAAAGCCTGACTCACAGAAGCCCAGTGTGTCCAGATCTGTCACCAAGATGCATTGTGACCATGGCTATTGAAAGATGGAGTCACATTACTGGATCCTCATGATTCTTGTGGTAGCTCTGCTGACAAACCTTGATTCCTCAGCCTGTTCCCTACACCCACAGGTCCTGAATGAGGAGAAGGTGGAGCCCCTGGCTTATTGTAGGAATTCAGATTCTGACTCATGGTGCAAAGAACCTGTGAGATGAATGAAGGGCCTCTGAGGAATGAGCAGGAAACAGAGTCTGAGTCAGCTGGTGATGAGTCTGGTTTAGTGACATACACAATATATTACAGGATCTACTCAGGATCACACAGGTAAAATGCATTAGGGAAACCTCACACAACAGAGGTGTAGCTTAGTTGAATGTTGGACTTCAGACTAAGGTTCTGAGTTCAAATCCAGCTGACTTCTACTGCTGCTTCCCTTCATCTACAAGCCTGCAATTGTCTTCTCTCTTTAGTGTTCTGCTTACTAGTCACCTCCAACACTGTCCCTCCTAGGACCCTGTCAGTGTGCTTTGCAAACATCAGATATCAATCATAAGTGAGAGTCCCATTGATGTTTAATGATGTGTGTCTATTTCTGAAGTTCTTAATTAGCCGCTCCATAAACCTGACATTGTGGAGGGATATCCTTGAATCTGAGGCTGTCGAGTTATGCTGAGGCAAAGTCAGTGGGTCACTTTCTCCCACTCTCCCACTGTGTAGGACCAAACCCTGTCCTTCAGTCTTTCTTTTTACATTTTATGTGTATGGCTGTCTTGTCTGTATGTATATCTGTACAACACGTGGTTTCCTGGTGCCCAAGGTAACCAGAAAAGCATTTCAGATCTCCTGGAGCTGGAGTTAGAGACTTTTGTGAGATGCCAAGTGGGTACTAGGAATCAAACCTGTGTCCTACAAAGCAACATGTAGTCTTAAGCATCAAGCCATTGCTCCAGTCTCCAGCCCTTCAGTCTGTCTCACATTTCCATCCTTCAGTCTTGTCCCTGTTTTCTTGGTGGACAATTCTCTTACATTGGTTTCCTTTCTTTTTTACCCCCCTTCAGCCTATGAGTCCTCTGTTCAGGGTTTAAAGTCCCCAATGGTGAGACTCTGTGACAAAATGACTCTGCTTGTAGCCTCAGACACCAGAATAAGGGCTGTGTTTACCTTGTCCTGGTCACTTGTGCCCTGCCAGGTTTCCCTTATACCACATACAGTGTGTGTGCGTGTGAAGACACTGGTGGTTGGGGTTCACCACACAGAGGGAGGAGACCTGTCGTCACTCATGCACTCCATCACCAGTGTAAGATGCATCCAGCTGGTGTGTGTGTCCCTTGGATCCCTAATCTTTCAGGTGACCAAGTCTTCATCATATTTAGAAGGGGAAGTGAGCTCCCTAATCCTAGGCCATGGCAGCTTCAGTAGAAAGAACCAGTTTCTGCATGTAGAACCCTGTCTGGAAGGAAGCCAGCACAGCAAGTGGAGTGGGCAGCAGGCAATGTCCCTAAAGGAAGGGGGATAAAGAGTAGGCTGATTTGTGCATCAACTGGAGAACTCTAGTGGAGTCTTCAGAGCTGGGGAGTGTGGATCTGAGGCTGTGGGGTGAAGCACTCAAGCCACCTGGATTCCAGGCTGCTTCTTGGCCTGGTGGGCATCCAATGGTGGCTGTTGGCTGGCACCTGCTCTAAATGGTCAGGATCTATGTTGTGGCAGTCATGCCTCAGTGTTTGAAGTTTCACTCTACAGAACAATATTGCCACCAAAGACCTGAACTTTTCACAGACAGCATTTGCTACAGTGCTGTGTGAAATGCTAAACAGAGTCTGACGACATGTACCATGGACAGCTCCACAGTCAGAAGGCTTAGTTAAAGGCACAGAAGCAGCATGCAGACCCCTCCATTGTACAGCAACCTCAGCCATTTCTGCAGGGTGGATAGGATTGCATAAACTGAAAATAATAATCAAATTATCACAATGCTGTCTAGTGTGCTGACTCAGCAGGCATTAGCACTTGCTGCACAAGCCTGAGAATCTAAGGTGGATATGTATCTGTATGTACAATTTTCTAACACACATGGGGACAGACATGTAGGCACATATATGTAATCCAAATAGTCATACAGGAAGATTGGAGTTGAAGACAGAAGAATCTTTCTGGAAGCTCATGGAGAGTTAGCCTGGAGTGTGAATCCCTGTTTTAAGCAATAAGAGAGACTCTGCCTCAAATAAAGCAGAAGGTGAGATCCAACATCTCACACTTTCCCCTGATCTCCCCACATGCTCCATGGTAAACACATGCTCTCATGTGCAAACCCATCATACATGCACACCCAGAGAGAAACACACACACACACAGACACACACACAGAAGAACATGAAGACTCATACCTATACACACATCCACACACATATCACCAGTGTTGGGAATTTTCAGTGTCCCTATCTCTCTCTAATACTAATTTTCATTAGTGTGAGTCAGGTACCCTAGGGCACTGGAGATGAGAAGTCACAGAGCATCCCTGGTGAGGCAGTGCAGGGATGTGGTGCTCCTGAGGAGAGTCTACACAGGTATGAGGCCATAAGTCATGGGCCGAGCAATTGCTTACAGTCATGCAGTCTCCGACTCAAGACTGCCCCCTGCTGGCCATGCCACACTCCTGAACCCTCAACTCCCTGATTCTCACTTCTCCACAATTCTGAGGACGGAAGCCATTCTTCAGGTTATTCCTTCTTCTGATATGTCGAGGGAGTCTCCAAATGGAGACCAAGATGGAGGAAGACGGGAGACAACGGAGGATACCCCGTCCCTGCTCAGGAAGGCTGGCACGGGAGTCACAGAATCATTCATGTGAACTCTGCTATGGCTTGGTCATCATGAGTTGTGTCTTGATGGGCCTGATTTAACCAATGTTTTTTCACATCTGTGACATGAAGTTGCTTATATAAAATTAATATGTATAAATGAGTGTACCGGAAACATCCCTAGAGCTTTTTAGAGACATAGGTCGGTCATCCTAAGGTACTGTTCCCAGAGGATCTGGTTTAGGTTTTCTCGAGTGGGGACTAAGGACATTTGCTTCTGGCCTACCCTGTCCCACTTGCTGTGTGTTCTTAGAACACATGGTGTTTTTAAAGGTCGTCTCAACCTCATAACCTGCCATGCAGGTCATTATTGCAGTTCACAGAGTCCACGGCTGGGCATGACTGTTGACGACTTTACAAAGTACCTTCCAGTCCAACCAAAGTTAGAGGAAGCTTCCTGGTCAGAACCAGCTTGGTTCCCCATGTCCTGTGACTAATATGTCTGGTGTCTTTTAGCAATAACATTTTGTCAGCATGTTCCGATGGGCATCTGAGAGCAGTGGCAATACCCTGTATTGTCCTGGGGGGTCTCAGGAACACCAGAGTTTAATTGGAATTGCCCCACTCAGGGGATTATGCTCATCCAAGATCGCATAGATTACAAATAAGACATTCTTGTGCCAGGTATGGGATACCTCCCTTGAGTTGTTAGTCAGGGGTGTCCTGGAGCCACAGACATTCCTTACTATCTCCTAGTTTCAAGCACTGCTGTTGAAAAGTTAACTATCATGATGATTTCTTATCCTGTGTGTATCGCCTGCTCCTTGTAGTCTAGAGTTTTAAGATTTTCCCTTTGGTGTTAGAATTCTTTAACACTCCCTACAGAGTTCATCAGTTGTGCTTAGCGTTTACAGAAACTTAGGATGGAAGCTCACATCTTCCTTTATGCGAAATTTTCTTACATTTTGTCCTTCCATCATTTTCTGTTTCCCACCATTGTGCAAACATGTGGTGTCGAGGGTGGTGCATAGATTTAGAGTCTACTAAGTTTGTCCCTTTGTTTGAGAATTCTGTTAAGTTCTCTTAGGGCTAAGTCATACTCATGGAAGACATCAAATTACCTTGTATTATGCAGCCCAGAGAAGGAGGCTATGCAGTTTATTGAAGAAACTTCAACTGATGGAGATCTCCTAGCTTCATTGAAGACCCAATTAAGGTGGATGTGGTAAATTCAGTACCAAAATCATATTTAAGCAAGGGGGCACATGGATTTGAACCAGGGACCTCTTGATCTGCAGTCAAATGCTCTACCCCTGAACTATACCCCCACTTTATAGGTAAGGTAGCCTCTCATTAGCATCTCTTTAAACTTGGTACCACACCCATGCTTGCTCTGTGTTTATGATCTACTGCTTCCCCTACTGATCTAGAGCCTGGCAGGATTTTTGTATTTCAGTCTGCCCTTCACCCTTCTCCTCTCCAACCCTTGTTATCCTACCTAAATGAACCCTTCTCTCTGGGTGTGCTGCAGACGTCTTTTTCGGATCTGGAAAGACACTGGAGTGTTTTCTTTCAGTTCATAGTTAATTTTTCTTAAATAGCCAAGACAAAGCTGCGGGTTCTGGGTCTTCGTCAGCCAACCTGAAACCCAGAGAGAATATTGTCCTCCAGGACATCAGGAGGGTGCTCATTCCTTCACTCCATCATTTATTCACTCAATAACACTCATGGAGTTCATTAGCTCTGGCCACTTATCAGCCACGGCGAAGACACAAAGCCAAGTCAGGTATTTTCCTTTTTCCTCAGAGTCTTAGTATACATAGGAGTCAAATTCATGGCTCAGTCATTCCTCAAATGGAGCAGAAGCCAAAGCACAGGTTAAGGGGAAGTGGAACTAAGGAGCACCCTGTAGGAGACTCTGGTGGGACTTCCTGATGGGACAGCTATGGAAATTTCCAGAGGAAGAAGCCAACTCCTCAGCTTCATAGGACTGACTCTTCTCTGAGCTTCTACACTGAGAGAGCCTTACAGAGCCTGGGAGTACAGCCTGTGCCACAACATGTAACCTAGATGGGTCTCACAGTGAATTGTATACTAGCTCCTCTCAGAGAGGAGAACAGAGACCAGGCCTGAGCAGAATACAGAGCACACAGGAACACAGTCTGTTATGTGGCTCTGTGTTAACCAATACTTCACATTTGGTGTCTTGTATGTAAGGGAGACAATAAGGGGGCACCTGGATTTGAACCAGGGACCTCTTGATCTGCAGTCAAATGCTCTACCCCTGAGCTATACCCCCATCTGCTTCATGTATATCTGACAGACATCTCTGAAGCTGTATGGCCACTCTCCAACATGTGTACTTTGCAGTACCCTGAAATCATCCACTTTGTCCTGGGAGGCCCAGCCCTAAGCCAGCTCTGCACCCTGTCTGTCACCTCCTCCTGACCAGCATCCTCCTATCCTGTTTCACAGCTAAGATGGAACACACACCTGGAAGTCTGCATCTATCTCATTCTGCAGACCCACCTGCACAAGCTACACCCAAAGGGCTGGGTGCTAAGCAATTGATGGCTTTTGAGGGAGAAAGAATGGTTTTCTTTAAGGGAGTGGCTCTTGGTAAGTCAATCTTATTGCAGAGGAATACTTCTGACCTAGAAGCATATGGACAGCACAGATTGGAGGACACACAGCCTGGGGTATAAAGGTGGGATGGCTCTGTGAAGAGGAGTTAAAAGAAGGAGTTGAACGTGAATATGACCAAAATACACCATATGCAATCTCAAAGAATAATGAAAATATCTTACAACATCTTTTTTCCTCAGCAATAGGGTCTTACCATTGGTTGTGGAGAAGAACCAATAGCCTCGGAATAGCTGGTGACACAAGGTCACAGGTTTAACTGTAACTTTTAAAAAATTAGCAGAAAGGTCCACTGCAGTAGTTGGTTTCCATATCTAATCCTGCTGACCTGGCCATGGACCCGGGACTAGCCAGGTCATGGGCCCTAGGAGAAAGCGAACTTCTGTTGTTGTGCTAAAGGAACACAGCAAGAACACGGAACCTCTTGACGTACTGCTACACACACAGATCAACGCTTGGGTCAGCTCACATGGGAGAAGCTTCTACTTGCAGTGATGGAGGCTAACCCAGAGACCCACAAGTGGACAGTGGACAGAGGGTGAGGGCCTGCGGAGCGCTCAGTCATAAATGTGATGCCTTCCTCAAACCCTACCCTCAGGCTCAGAGTGCTGTGCTGGTGAGGAGGCAGAGGCTGTCAGAGCCGAAGCTGGTGATGACTCCATGGAAGCAGTGTCATGTGTTTGTATTTCACTTTGTCCATCTTTTCTCTTCAGATCTGCAAAAGAGTGGTAAGTCATAACCGTATAACACAGTCAACACTAGGTTGTCTTGACATCTCCTCTGCTAACAATATTAGTCTAAAACTCTTCTGTTTAGTTCAGTGTAAATATGTAAAACAAGGACAAAAGTCAGGTACATATTTTGCCAAAACTTGTTAGTACTGCTAATATTCTTCCCCTCTGGCACCTTTTGAACTGTATCACACAATCTCATTGCTCTGAACACTACTTTTTTCCCAGGCTTCCGTTAGTATGGCCCATTACCTCACAAGTATAACATTCAACTGCTTTTCATTTCTTTCATATATATACATACATTTATTTATCTATTTATTTATTTATTTATTTTACTTATTCACTTTACATCCTGCTCACTGCCCCCTCCCACAATCTTTCTTCCCATACCCCCTTCTTCTCTGAGCAGGTGGGTGCCCCCTCTTTATCCCGCAACCCTGGCACATCAAGTCTCTGCCAGGGTAGTTGCACCCTCTCCCACTGAGGTCAGACATGGCAGCCCACCTAGAAAGATATATCCCACATATAGGCAGTAGCTTTTGGGATAGCCCATGTCTCCACATGGAGACCAAGCTGCACATCTGCTACATATGTGAGAAGAGGCCTAGATACAGCCTGTGTGTTCAACTGCTTTTCTAAACTAAAGTCCAGAGATCTCTCATATTTCTTCAACAAGCAGCATTGTTAAGTCATGTTATATTAACAACACAGGCCCTAGTATCAACTTGTCACTGTGTTACTATAGTGTCACATACACAGTTACTATACTACGCTATTGCCATGAATACACATCATGATCAAGGCAAATTATTATAAAAGAGAGCACTTAACTGGGGGATTGTCTAACTTTTTAAGTTTAGTCCATGATGGCCATGGTGAGAAGCATGATAGCAGGTAGGTAGGCACTGGAGCACAAACTGAAGAGTTTACATCTGATGCATGAGCAGGAAGCAGAGGGTATGTCTGCTGGGCCTGATGGGGATTTTGAAACCTCAAAATACACACCCAGTGACAGATTTCCTTGTACACAGTCACAACCCCCAAACATCCCTAAATAGTTCCACCAACTGAGGACCTAACATTCAAATACATGAACCTATGGGGGCCATTCTCATTCAAACTACCACATTATTGTATGAAAAAAATGTAAATTAAATGTACAGACTATCATTATATCTAGTGGGAAGAAGTATTGGCCTTATCACAATACGAAGGCTAGACATTTTACTTTGTTAGCCGCTTACAGGAAGGGTTCGTCTCCCAAAGGAAGAAATGTCATTTTGATAAGAAACATTCAAGACCTTGCAATCTGGAAAGAGACACTGGCACACAGAAGAGATGGTGGGAAGGAAGGATTACCCGGTGACGGTGGAGGGATCCACAGAGCCTTGGCCGTGCAGAGTGCTGTGTGGGCAACCAGAACAAAGGGAGCAGGGACCTGGGTCACCACAGGAGAGAGAAAGTACCGAAGTTCATTACTGATGATCCATTCATGGAAAATTGCTCAGGAAGATGTTTCATAGAGAACTCAACATGGATAGAAGATGGTGAAAGAAATGAAACAGTTTAAACATGAGGCTGCCATTAACTTGAGGAAAAACAAAAGTTCCACTAGATATCTTCATCCTGTTTGGAATTACTGACCTCAATCATACAGTGTTAACAAATCACGTGATATAAGCATAGAGCCACCCAACCAAAAGCAGGGACGTGACTGTAACGGGAAAGTCAGAAAGGGAGAGGATATGGAGTTATGATCTCATCACTGTCAGTTACTGATCTGTAGATGATGGTATAAGAGACACCACTCTGTGTGAGTTTCCCTAGGTGCACAGGACAGCCTAGCAGAGACAGCTAACCCTCAGGGAGTGCCTCCCATTGGATGACAGGAGCAATGAACTAAACAAAAGTATTCGGGGTACATGTGGTGATTTTCTTAGTAACCTTAATATTGAGTTTTCAAAATAATTGAATTGTGCATACATTTTGATTTAAAAATATATGAAAACAAGTTTGTGTGGTGGCGACAGGTTTGAAGGCTCAGGTAGAGGCCATAGTGACAGCATTCTCTGTCCCCTGCTCTGCTGAGGCAGGTCTTCCAGAGGTCAGCTATGTAGCCATTGTGTTGAATGTGGGTTTTAGTTGAGTTGAAGTTTGAAGCAGCACCAGCTGAAGCCTCCTACCTCAGCTAGGACCTCAGCAGGAGAATGCTGGTCATTCATGAGGACATGGCAGTCAGATGTGCAGAGGCAGCTCAGGCCTGGGCCTCACAGGAGGAAGCAGATGATGACAGAGCACTGCCAAGTGCACATGCCAGAT
>NW_021619763.1:0-1198 GCF_004785775.1 Grammomys surdaster | reverse complement strand
AGTTATTGTGTAAATGCTAGCTTTTCTGAAATAACCTTGGGAAATTAAAGATCTTTAGAGTTGAATACAATTTCAGATCATAAATATATGTAACTCTGATATGATAATTTTATATTTCTGAAAATCCATAAAGAACTTGTTTTCCCTCTGAAAGCCATGCATGAAATAGATAACAGTCCTAGAGAGTAAGGCTGATAAACAATATCCTTGATGCTCTAATACCATAGGAAATAAAAATACCTTGAACAGTATATGAAACCAATAACCCCTTATATTTTTTTATTATGTGAAATTTGTTTTATGTATTAAATATCTCAATATTGAATGTTTTAAGAATCAAATAATATAATGATATTTCATTCAACTTTTTGATTCATAACCTTTAAGTACCATAAAATTTTTATTAACATATACTGAATAATATCCATAACCCAGGATCCTAGTTCTAACGCCTTAGTTCAAAATTATGGTTCAAAACATACAAAGTAAATAATCTTTGGAAACTAAACATAGTAAAAGAACATAAAATAATAAAGAAATAATGATTAAGAAATACATTTAAAAGTCAATATACAATACCACCTGACATAGAGTGAATGTATTCAAAATGTGTTACATGTCTATATAAATTGTCTAATAATAATTTTACTTGAAAAAGATTATCTGTGTTTCTATGAGATAATTTATGTAATTAGTAAGAAAAAATTTAAAACATGATAACAGGAAAAACTTGTTTAAGTCAAACAGTACAAAAATGCTAATTTCATTATTATTGAGGTTGAGCCTTAGTACAAAGAACATACATGGGCTGGTGGATGGCTCCTGGCACATATGTAGCAGAGGACTGTCTTTTATGTCCACAGTGGGAGATCATGAGACTAATCCTGTAGAGATTTGATGTCCCAGGGAAGAAGGATGCTGGGAGGTGCGTAGGGTATAGTAAGTATGGAGGTTTCTGGAGGAGTGGCATAGGGTGGTGGTAAAGTGATAGGGGGTTGGGAAAGCACCCTCTCAGAGGCCAAAAAGAGGGGAGATATGGTGAAGAACTCTGGGATGGGGAACCAGGAGGGAGACAGCATTTGGAATGAAAATAAAAAATTTAAATATTTAAAATGCTAATTTTATACACAATGTGAAAAATTTTCAATAATGATATTTCCATGATTTTGTAGAAAATGTTTCAAATATTTCCTAATGT
>NW_021619762.1:0-11872 GCF_004785775.1 Grammomys surdaster | reverse complement strand
AGTCTTTAATATTTCCTCTGAAATTTCACAAGCCAGGCCTCCATAATTTGCAGTACTCTCAACATTGTCTTCAAGCTCCTATACAGCATGCCACAGTACTCTTAACACTGGATGGCTTTTCTAGCATAAATTTCCAAAGTCCTTCCACAGTCCTCCCCAAAATGTGGTCAGGTTGTCACAGGAATACCCCATTATGCTGGTACCTATTTGTCTTAGTTGGGATTACTATTCCTGCACAAACCACATGACAAAAAGCAAGTTAGGGAGCAAAGGATTTATTCAGCTTACACTTTCCACATTGCTGTTCATCACCAAAGGAAGTCAGGACTGGAACTCAAGCAGGTCAGGGAGCAGGAGCTGATGCAGAGGCCATGGAGGGGTGTTCCTTACTGGCTTGCTTCCCCTGGCTTGCTCAGCTTGCTTTCTTATAACCCAAGACTACCAGCCCAGGGATGACACACCCACAATGAGCCTTTCCACCTTCTTCACTAATTGAGAAAATGCCTTACAAATGGATCTAATGGAGACATTTCTTCCACTGAAGCTCCTTTCTCTGTGACAACTCCAGCTTGTATCAAGTTGACATAAAATCAGCCAGTACCAAAGGAACTATATATCTCTGAGGAGAAAAAGGTGTCCAAGTAGAAGGGCATCCTGAGACAAGGGAGCTCAGGATCCTCAAGAGCACTCCTTCAGTTCTTCCATTCATTGCCTCTTTTCTTCTAATCCTCTTGTCTTCTCTGGTGTGCCATTGATGACTGGAGATAGTCTGATGACTTTCTGAGAAAAATTTAAAAAAAGATTATGAGAAATATGTTTGCTAGGTAAACTGTATTGATATTCACTTGTTACCAATATCTCCATATCTCCAAAGTCACCAAGCCCTAGTCTAGAAAATAGTTCATTGTCTCAGTTTGATGTCCATGCCAGGCCACTGACTCGTTAATGTTGCAGAATTTTAGCCAAAGGTTCATGGCCAACTTTCAGGAGAAATCACTCAATGCCAGCAGGGTGGTGTCTACCCCCACGCTTTGCTCCTGTGTGCCTTGGAAATGAAGAGGGAGGCTCTTCTCTAGTTCTTCTGCTCTCTTGCTTACCCAGATGATTAGATGCATGGCTGTGTGCCTTTTAATATTCCATTCATAGGAACAAGGATATATTATGAGAATCCTAGTGTCAAACTCTAAACTAGAATCCTTGCTGTCAAATTAACCCGAGGACAGCAGAAGGTCACACCAGTGGTTTATTATCCTTCTCCTTTATGATTTCTTTTTACTGGGTTCTCCTTAACTGTGTTCCCTTAGCGCTTGTCTAAGAAGTACTACTCAAAGCAGAAAAACTTGTTAGTGCCATGTTGAGCACTGTGTCAGAATTTTCAGTGCAGACCACTTCAATAAAAAGCACAACTATGCTACTTCATATTTTCATTTCTTGAGGTACTGGACTAAGAAATGAAGGTTTCATGGGAAGAACAGGAAATCTACTAATGGCCACTGGATAACAGGCATCTCATAGCCAGTGAGAGAGAGTCATCCGTGGCACAAATCAGTTGACTCTCCCTCTTAAATGGCTATATATAAAACATGTTGTTTTGTTATCATATCTGTCCACCATGCCAGCTTGGATAATAAGAACAAAATCAGATTTCATTGTAACTTGACAAGTGCAGAGGCAAACTTCAGAGAGTTAGATAAATTGCCCAAAGACTCAAAACTCATAATTGCCTATATAGGGCTTAGAAAGGGTCTCAGGCTCATAGCCCAATGCTCTCCCCACTTTGCCACACTGCCCAGAGCATGGTAAAGAGCATTCTGAAAGTCTGAGTCACTGAAAGCATACAAGCATAAGAAATAATAAGAATAAATATGTACCAGGGGCTGATTGGGTACCATGTTCTGCTCACTGGCTACCCATGAACATCAAGTCTTGTGCAAGATTGTACCTCAGGATGAGCCACAAACCTTCTATTCTTTGTCTCAGACACTTTAGAGAAGATGTCAAAGGGAAGGTTATTGTCAGAACTCAGTGTTTTTCTTTGGCCTTGGAGAAGACTGACATTCCAAAGTATCTCACTCTCCCTAGAACTACCCTCCCTGCCTCCACTGTGGAACCTGTCCATTTCAAGCTAGACTCCCACATAACACTGGGTGTGGTTCAGACAGTGCTGGGTGTGGCATCCAAAATCCATTGTTCCCAACATTAGTTAAGGTGTCTTCCATATGGCACTATGATTATTGCCCCCATTAAACAGAGTGACCACACAGCAGGAGGTCATAGGGATATGCAAGACAGTTGGACCAATGGAAACGGAATCAGGATTGATACAGAGGGCACCAGGAGCCAGGTGTATTTGTGAAAGTGATGGAGAGAGGGGTGAGAGGGGCAATGGTCAACAGTGGAACCTGCTGGGCTCCAGGGAAGCAGTGTGCATGGCTGGTGGAGGGCTGACACTGGGCAGCTCTTTAGAAATGAGAATCAGCAAGAGCAGGTGACAGGGACTTAGATGAGGGCAGATAGGAAGGGTGATGCATTCCTGGGCAGCAGCTGAGACTGAATCCAGGTGCTGGATGTGGAGGTCTGAGCTCTATGCACAGGCACCATTAGCACAAGGTTTGCTGACACTAAGACAAAGGCATCACCATCTCTAAGACTTCCATTCTAGTGCTTGTTTTTATTTGATTGCTTGCTTTCTTGCTTGCTTGCTTGCCTTGTCTTGTTTTGTCTTGTCTTGTGTTTTTCTATTCTGAAGCCCCTCTACACAGTGTCTCTTTACAGGCCAAGAACTTCTAGTCTCTAACCAAAATGCCCCAGCCTGTACATTTTCCACTAGTCTCAGCGCCTGCGGCTGCATGTGACATATCTGCACAGGTTGAACAACCCAAAGGCAGGCAGACTCCCACGTGTCACAAGGATGCTGTTAGCACAGGAGCAAAGCCAGCAAAGAGTAGGGTCAGGAACCCAAGAGCCTATCCTCCCAGAAACACACCTGAAAATCTGATCAACTTCCCAGGACATAGAAACAGCCAGAGGTTTGCAGTGAGAAAGCAAACATAAGTCAAGAGGTGGGCCACATAAATAAACACTCAACCCACTGACTAACCCAACCTGCAAAGGAAGAAGCTTCAGAGAGCATTTGACAGAGTCCAAAAGAACAGAACATCTCCCAGCCTCGAACGGGATAGAAGCTGGCTCAAAAGTATTTGTTGCTTTCATTAAAGACTTTGCATCAAGCTTAATGATAAGACAGCCCTCCCCAAACCTACATGCCACAAGCTCTAAACATTGCTATTACATGAGTCCCAATATATCCTGTTATTGTTTGAGTCCTAAGAATCCTGGCTGCCTTCATCTTGTGGGATATTGATCATATTACCCAACTCATAGGCTATTCCTCCTAGGCTTGGTATTTCTGTGGACAAGGGAATCTTTTCTGATTCTTCTGTAAAGCATCAATGACTCCACATCCACAGGAATGGTAGAGCACAGTGCTTCTGACCCACAATTCCTGCCTCCATTCCTACCACCTTGGTTCTTAGATATGGTCCTCTAACAACCTCAACAATATGGAAGTCTAACACCCCAGAATGTAGTTCTGAGAAAAGAAACTTTAGTTTAGTGTGGCTCAAATAATCTGTTTTAAAATATACTTTTTTTAAATAGAACAAACATTTAATTCTTTAAAAATTTTCCATGTTGATTTGTCTGATGTCATCAAAACACACTTGATCCCTGGATTTTGTAGCAGACTCTGTTTATATTTTAAGGTGAAGCTCTTACCAAAAGAGAAGTGATTCAAGGACCACAATAATATAGCCATTAAGGACAATTAATAAACAGAACTTCATGGAGCTTAAAAGTTTCTGTGCAGCAAGAGGCACCGTTTGAACAAAGCAGAAGCCTGAAGAACAGGGGGAAATTGTTATTACACATCTTACACAGAGTTAGTATCTGGGATACAATAAGTAAAAAAAAGAAAAGAAAGAAAAAAACACATCAAGAAAATAACCTGACTAAAAGTGAGTATAAAACTAAACAGAGAATACTAAAAACATGAAACAATGATGGCCAAAGACAGTTTTTTCCTTTCTCTATTGTTAATGTCAAATGGTTCAAATAATGTTAAACACAAATCATTGACTAATACAGGGCATTAAATATGAATAGTTTTTTTTATTTAAAGAAAAAGAAGAAAGGTTATATACAAAAGAGACCTACAGTCTATAGGCCAGTTTAACAAAGGAAATGTGTTTATAAAATGTCGTGAAACCAGAACCTTCCACCTCTGCTTTGGAGAAGGGCTATCACACAACATTCAGTCAGCCGAAGATGGATTGGTACAAGTGTCTATCCAGAAACTTCAAGTCATTTTTGCATGTGCAGAATCATCCAAATCTTCCCAATCTGAACTGGCTGTCCCATGGCTTTCTTCTATTTCCATATTCCCTACAAGGCTACATGAACTTCAACTCTTGATGAGCCACTTACAACAGCAGTTCCTTAGGAGCCAACATGACAGGAGATCCAGGATTTCCCTTTGAGAAACCATGTGGCCATGTACAGAATGTGTCACAATGAAAAAGTCTTCTCATTCCTTCTTCCAATTCTGTACAGTGTCTCATGGCAACACTATTATCCGCATCAGACTTGTTCCTTCACAAGTCTAAACCTAGAGGTTATATGAAGAAGACAAACATTGAAAACCGAGAACTCAATCCAGAAATAAAGGAACTGGAGGTGTCCAATACCTCTCAGAGAATCTTGCCATCCTTAGGACAGTCCAGTCCAGTGTACTGATAGTCTGTCGATCAATACTGGCAGCTTGAGGGCTTTTTCCCTTCTCGAATGGGTCTTTTGTTTAGTGGCACCATGACATTTGGTTAACAAAGGTTAGCAGCTGTCTTCATTTTAAACGCTGATAAACTTAAGACAATTCATAAATAAATACAGCAGGGGAAGCTAGCCCACACTGACAAACACTTCAAGGACCACTGAGTTCATGGGCACCATTTCATTTGGGGCTCAGTCTCATGTGGAGAGAAGGGCATTACAGAACTTTCTTCTCAAAAATGCTGAACATTGGTATCAAATGGACAAAACGGTTATTTATCAAGGGATGTAAAAGATCCAACCCTAGGGAATCCAGGATACACACAGGTACTTTAGAGGTATACTTTTTAAAGTGTCCTCATTATCCCTTTCAGCTTAAACTGTCAATCATCTCTGAGAGCTCAAGCAGACGGTCATCTTCATCTTTCCCAGGATCCAAGTCCATCCCAGCTTCTAATTCGCCCCCTGAAATTTCCCATATTAGTTTACCGAAGTCATCTTTCACAGATTGGAGGCTTTCCCGTCGGGGCCGAGCTGAGGCAGAATGGATTTGTTGCCCTCTGGGATGAGGAAGGGCCAGATCCTTCTGGAGCAAGTGTTCTCAAGAAGCTTGGGCTGAAAACAGCACAGAACTGTCTTTCGATTTTTCTATCTCAGACATGGTGATTGATTTATCCTCAGAGAGGAGTTGGATGACAGCCACAGCTGCTTTCTTGGTGGGGCTGCTTTCTTGGTGGGGCTTCCCTGCAGGGCGCTGCTGAAGCTGAAGGGCTTCACCTCTGCGATGGGAGCAGAGTGCACCTCCACAGCCCCGCCTTTGGGAGCCAATATGGGAAGTGAGACAACCTCGACCACAGATGGCTTCACATTTACTTTGGGGTTGGTTTCTACCTCCCCTCTCTGGGATGACTCCACGTGGAGCCGTTTTGCCAGGTGCCTAGTGATGCCAGATATAGGAGTGAGCTCCCTCTTCCCCACCACTCTGGTAGAGCAAGAAGCCTCATCTCCATGCTCAGATGAAAAGGCTGATTTCTCGTTTTGTGACTTTCCTCTCCCCTGCTGTCTCTCGGTGTGTTACTCTTTGACAGTGCCACATCTGTTGGCTGGAAGTTTTGTGGGGTCACTTATGGTCTCATCTGAAGTCTCAACAGCCTCCATCTTGGACACACTGTTCTGGGAAGGAGCATCACCACTGTCTTCAAGTTCAAGTGTTTTCTCTTCTTTTGCACCTGCTCTCTTGGGGATGCGGAGAAGCCTCTTCTGCCTTGGGGCAGCCTCAGCTTGAGGTCGGGAGTTGCCACTACTCTCAGAGCTTTGCTGCATCCTCAGGGCCTTCTCCAGTTTAATCTCCTCTAGCATCTTAACACGCACTTCCTACATAGACCTGGCTCTTCCTGCAGGCTCTTCTAGTTGTCCTCTGCTAACAGCAACAGTTGGCAGATTCGCTGTCTTTTTCACTTCAGTATCTTCTCTCAGCTTGAGGTAACGTGGATCCTTTTTGGATTTCTGTCTTTCCATTTCCTGCTGCCGATGTTTCTTTTCAGCCAGGACCTCAGAGAAGGTTTTGATCTGCACTGAGGAAGAACTTCCTGTTCCTGATGGAGAATCATCAGCTCCTGAAGGTTTTTCTGTCTTCAGTTTAGTTTGCAGTTCTCCATGATTCTGACTGGCTCTTTCTAGAAGAATCTCTTCTAAAGTCTTCACGTGAGTCTCACCGACTTTATGAACTCTCATTTTCTTTGGTGCTTTATCAATGTCAGTTTCTGGTCCTTCCACTCTTTTACCCAGCCTCTGTGCAAGGCTTCGCTTTAATGGGGGATCCCAGTCACCATCCCCTGAAAGCTTTCGTTTCCCCAGTCTCTCACTAAGACTCAGTCTAAGCAAGGGCTCTTCCTGTTTGCTTGATAGAGTTACTGTCCTCACCACTGTATGAACCTTCTTCTCAGGGCCTGGATTGGACTGAGACTGATGTAAAACCCTGGAAACTCCCGAGGAGACACCTTGCTTCTTAGATTTTTCTTTCATTTTCTCTGATTTAATTTCCTCAAGAGTTTTTATTCCAAAATTCAAACATTCACCTTGCTTTAAACTGACTCCAGGTTTTCGGGCAGAAGCCACTTGTGATCCATTATGGATGTGAGGAGTTGGTTGCAGGGCAGGTGTTTTGTTTTCATCGCCCTCATCAGAAAACTGACCATCATCTTCATCATCATCATCTTGAGCATCGTCATCTGCAATATTGACTATAAGAGTCAGATGTGTGGAGATGGGAACATTTCCTGAACTCCCTACTTTCATTTCGCTCCGAAGCTGAAGGGAGGAGTTAGAGTGAACAAACATCTTGTTCTGGTGAACTGTGAGCTGGCTAGCCTTTACTTCTTCTTGTGACTCAGGCACACTAGGCAGCACAGTTTTGCTTGGAGGTAGGAATACTCCATCAACATAACGACTTCTGGTGTGATGGAAAGCACAATTTAGTTTTTGACATCCCATTGGCTGATTTTCCCAATAGCAAGGAATTTCACTTCGTTTTTTGTCAATCTCCATGTGGTGAAATCTGCACATCCGTCGAAAACAACGGCCTTCTTGCCATAGAGTGCAGACACGTTCATTCCCTAGTGCAGCTTCACAGTGACGGAATGGGCAGCTGTCACCTTTGGTGCATGTAGAATAGAAATAAAAATAGCAGTCTTCTCCCTGATTAGGCATGCTGGCCAACAGTGGCTTCCTGGAACAAGCCACTGCTTCCTCCAAGTACTCTTGAAATGGACTTACTCTTCCAATGACAACTCTACCACAGAAATTGTTAGCTGGTTGCTTTCAACAGGGACACCCGTGTCTTCACTCAGTTCCAAACTATTATGTCTTTTACTCACACTTAATACTCCTCAATTTCCCAGGAGTATTTTTGGGCAGGGAATATCGCCAAATCATCGAATAGAAAATTAACTGAACCAATGAAATTGTCTTCGACTTCTGAGTGCTGCCAAGTCTTTCTCTTTTCTTAGCTGCAATCGCCCGCTGTCTTCACATCAGCCGAACAAGAAGAAACCCAAGATTTCTAGGGTCTGAAGACACTTTTTAAAGTGGTCAACATCCTTAATCATGAGAGAAATACAAATTAAAACTACTTTGAGAATTGTCTTGCCCAAGTCAGAATGGCCAAGATCAATAACACAAATGACAGCATGCATTGAGGAGCATATAGAGAAAGAAGAGTCATTGCTGGTGAGACTGCACAATGGGATTGACACTCTGGAATTCAGGGTAAGGGTTCTCAAAAACCTGAATATTGATCTGCCCCAAGATCTAGCTAGATCATGCTTGGGCATCTACCCAAAAGACTCTACATCTTACTCCAGAGACACTTTCTGATCAGTGTTCAATGCTGTTTTATTCATAATAGTCAGAAATTAGAAACAGACTAGCTGTCCATCAGCTGATGATGGATAATGAAATATGTGGCATATTTACATGATGGAATAGTTTCTGGCTGTTAAAGAAAGTGATATTTGTAGGTAAATGGATGGAGATAGAAGCAATCATCCAGAGAGACCCAAAACCCAAGCACCAAAAAATACATGTTGCATGTTAGCTCTTTATGGGGATGTTAGCATTTGAACGTCAGGGTTGTGCATCTCATTTAGAATAATCACAAAGGTTAGATAGCTAATAAAGGACCAGGAGGGATGAGGGGATCTCCCAAGGAAGGGAAAAAAGAATTCAGTACCATAAAGGATAAAGAGGAAACTCTAATAGTAGTACTGAATGGAGAAGAGGATGGAAGGACAGAGTGAAGGAGGGACTGTGGAGAAGCAAAGCTAACATTAAAAACCTTCTAGAAGCCATACGGAAACCTACTACCACAGAAACTCCCTAAAATACACACATATATAAAAGGAATTTTAATGAATTTACCATGTCATGGGAAGAAATAATGACCCAACTAGTCATTCATACATTACCAAGTAACCGCCCCCCCAGGACCAGGAGTCGATTACATTTTTGTGGACTCACTAGTCAAAGTGGTTCTCATAGATCCCTCAAACACTACAGGCTACTGCCAATGTAATTGGGTACCCTCCAAAACCTGAAGAAGTTGAGTTGGTGCCAAACTAGAAGATGTTTCAGTCCTACTGGCTAGAGTTCATAGGGTTGGAAAGTACTCTACCTGATAGCATCAGAGAAAAGTCATCAATATTCACACCCAGCTACAGACCCTGGAATGACAATAGCAACCTTCCTATAAGCCATCGTGGTGCAAGAGGGACACAAGTGTCTACAGGAGTAATAAACTGATTTACTTTTTGTTGGACAAGGCCCACACCATGAGATAAAACCCATACCAGACACTGTGAGAAGCTGAGACCTGAGACTTGAGGGGTCAAGAACCCTAAGGGCAAACCCAGTACTACTACTCTATGAAAGGAACACAGCAGCAAAAGGACTCCTAATCACATATTACTATACCCATAGATCAGTGCCTTGCCCATCCCACATCAGAGATGCTGCTTGCAGCAGATTGTAATTAACACAAGCCCATGGGTGTTCAATGTGCAGGGAGGGAGAGACCTTGGAGCATTCATTCCTAAATGGGATGTCTTTATCACACCCTCAGGGATCCATGAGGATGTGGAGTTAGAATGACTGTAAGAGCCAGAGATGATGGAATACACAAAGAAAATATTGTTTTCCAGACACAACAGAGCTGCTGCACACAGGAACTACATCCACAAGACACACACAAGTTAAAGCAAGACCAATCTCAGGACAGAGGAAGACAAAGTGCCACTCTGAATCAAGAAAATATTTCTAAATGATACCTGTGAGGGGAGGATCTATAAGTTTTCTTCAAAATACAGTGACACTGGTACCCACTCTCTAGGGTAGGCCTTGTGCTCAGGAGTAGTTGGCCAGAATAAAATGGACTCCATAATTTTGTGTGCTTTTTTTTTTTTGTTTAGTGGGTTACGTTGGTGTTTGTTTGCATCTGTGTGGTCTTTTACAGAGAAAAAAAATTCATAAAGCATTTGCTGCCTGAGTTCCCAGGAATCTGAGAGACTCTGAAGAGTAGGAAGCATTGGAAAAGGCGTTTGGAGGGTCTGAAATAGCTCTAGAACAACAACAACAAAAATAACAAAACAAAGGCTAATCATATGGGAAGATGCTTTTAAAATGTGGACTCAGGAAACTGGAAGGCAAGGTGGTGGAACAGAGCCTTATCCAAAGGATGATCAATCTATACCCCTTCTGAGACTGTAAGACTATATGCCCATATCCATAATGACACACATCCTTCAACAAGGCCACACTCATAGTTATACACCTACTCCAATAAGACCAGAACTCCTAATAGTGACATTCCCTGGGCCAAGCATATACAAACTGTCATATTACATTCCCTGGCCCCAATTAGCTTCTACTCCACCAGCCAACATGTTTACCCTGGGCAACGAGTGGTACAGAGAAAACTGCCGACTTCTGCTGCTTGCTGCGGCTAGAACTCGTCTTCCTTGTTATTTCACATTATTACTAGCTTTCTGTTTTCCAACTCCTTTGATTGGCTCTGATGGAACTTGCTCTACACACTGACTTGGAACTCAGAGATCTGTGTTCCTGTCTCCTGAGCACTGGGATTAGAGGTATGGCCCATCACTTCTGGACTAAGATTTTTCTCTTCTTAGAACTTGCTCTGCTGGCCTCAGAACTCAGAGAGCTGCTTGATTCACTCTCCTGGGATTAAAGGTTTCCACTATCATGCCTGGATCTAATCTTAGCTGGCTGGGATCTTGCTCCAAGGGCAACAATCCCTTGATTCAATCTAATATCTCTTGGACCACAGGATTCAGCTCCATTTCACTTCCTAGTGCACCTTAATACTCCAACCACAAATTTCACA
Source organism: Grammomys surdaster (assembly GCF_004785775.1). Lineage (NCBI taxonomy): Eukaryota > Metazoa > Chordata > Mammalia > Rodentia > Muridae > Grammomys > Grammomys surdaster. Next base: position 1,146 of record NW_021619762.1, on the reverse strand, counting down.
TTTTTCCTTTCTAAGCTTGCTACACTTGTTCAAAATGCTCTTCATGAGGATTAACTAGAGAACAAGTCTCCACTGGGCTTTTTTGAGGCTTCTTTCATCAATGCAATCAATTTAAATCTCTTTAACCTTATCCTCAGCTGGACTCTTCCGACAAGGGCAACAAGTAGCCACATCTTTGCCAAAATACCACAAAAACAGTCTCTAGGCCACATACTGTAATTCTTCTCCACTCAAATCTCATAGGCTATGTATGCACAGTTGAAATTGCTCTCAACAACAAGGTCTTCCATATTCCCACTAGGATGGCCAATTAAGCACCCACATAAAACATTCCACTTTTTTCCAAATCCAGAGTCCCAAAATGCACATTCTTCCAAACAAAAGCATGGTCAGGCCTATCACAGCAATACTCCTGTCTCTGATACCAACTTCTGTCTTAGTTAGGGTTTTACTGTTGTAAACAGACACAATGACCAAGGCAACTCTTATAAAGAGAACATTGAATTGAAGCTGACTTACCAGTTCAGAGGTTCAGTCTATTATCATCAAGGTGGGAGCCTGGTGTAGAAGGACCTGAGAGTTCTATATCTTGTTCTGAAGGCAAACAGGAGAAGACTGGCTTCCAGGGAGCTAAGAGTAGGGTATAAAACCCACATCCACAGTGATGCACTTCCTCCCACAAGGCCACACCCACAATGACACGCCTACTCCAACAAGGCCACACCTCCTAAAAGTGCCACTCCATAGCCCATCACATTACACTCCCTGGCTCCAGTTAGATTGTTCAAACACATGAGACTGTGGGGGCCATACCTAGTCATAGTATAATAACAAGTATATTTAGTTCAAATTCCAAAGTCCCCATAGTCAACAGCAGTCTCTGTCTTCAACATCCCACTCTCAGCAAAAGGCAGATCATAGAAACAGAAACTAAACAGAGACACTGTGAAACTAAGAGAAGGTATGAACCAAATGGATTTAACAGATATCTTTAGAATATTTTATCCTAAAACAAACAAAAAAAATATACCGTCTTCTCAGGACCTTATGGTACCTTCTCCAAAACTGACCATATAATTGGTCACAAAACAGGCCTCACTGGATACAAGAAAATTAAAATAATCCCATGCATCCTATCTGATCACT
>NW_021619761.1:0-2115 GCF_004785775.1 Grammomys surdaster | reverse complement strand
AGTGATGTCAATCTCTAGCTGTTTGATGTTCTTGTCAGTGGCCCTTCAGAAGTCTGAGTAGTATAAGTTCAGAGGCCAGCATCTGGATTAGAACTTCTAACAGCAGACATTACGAGTGATTCATTTTTACCTGGAAAGGAAAAAGAAGGGGATTCTCAGGGAGATTTCTCTTCCCTGGATGTAAATTGTTATTCATCGTATTTATGGTTGGGCCTGGCTTTGTTGTAGTATCTATTTTTTCATTAATCTTTTAGGTACCCAGTTAGCTGTGCCTTCTGTTGTATCAGACAGGCATATCAATCCTCAGCCCCATAAGGCAACTGGGTCTGGGCCATTCCCTTTAAGGGTAAGAGGGTCCTTCCCCATATCTGTGGCAAAGTTTTGTTGATCTCGGTGGTGCCAGAGGTAGTCAGCAGCAGATTTGCCATGAGCTTTCAGCTTTAGAGAGATAAAAGTGAACAAGGCATGATGGAGAGTATTTCAGGGGGACTCCTTCTGATGGGGTACCGTTCTCCCTCTTTTGTTTTTAAAGCCAATTTTTCAGAGTTCTTGTAAAATCAGGGCAGAAGCGCCAACAGTCGCTCCTTCCACACTCAGAGAGTCATGAAGACCCTATTTAAGGATAGATAAATCTATTAATAATCTTTTGTCAAAGGACTATTATAGCACCACTGACAACTAATCAGACTATATAATATATCGATTGGTAATAGCTTCTTCTACTTTATGTGAGATTACCTCTCTTTTGTCAATTAATTGTTGAAGAAAATTAGGATTTACCTCTCTCTTGAAAATATTGAACAGAGACTTAAATTATTTTGTGGAGAGCTTAAAATAGGATCTTAGCCAATTAGCAACTCCTAGAAACTTTTGAAAATAATTTAAAATAAGTAAACTCTCTCCCTCTCTTTTTTTTTAGACCCTTTATCTGTGTGGTTTTTTTTATTGGATATTATACATATTTACCTTTCAAAGTTATCTCCTCTCCCATTCTCCCCCAAAACACCTTATCCGATACCCCCTGCTACTAATTTTTGTGAGGGTGTGCTCCAAACATCCTCCCAGTCCCATCTCCCTGCTCTCGAATTCCCACATAGTAGGGGATCCGAATTTTCCGGGACCATGCCCCTCCACTTTCACTGAAGTCTAACAAGGTCACCCTCAATTCCCTCTACAGGTGCATGAGTCCCTCCCTTTGTGCTCTCAGGCTGGCAGTTTAGACTTTGGGAGCTCTCATTGAAACTTTTGACACTCCTTCTAGAGAGGACCAAAGCATCCATACTTTGGTCTTCCTTCTTCTATGTGAGTTTTTTGTGGTCTATACATTGTTTCTTAGAAATTGTGAGATTTGGGGCTAATATCCACTTATCAGTGAGTGCATACCATGTATGTTCTTTTGAGATTGGGTCACCTCAATCAAGATGATATTTTCCAGCTCCATCCATTTGCCTAAGAATTTCATGAACTCATTTAATAGCTGAGTAGTACTCCATTGTACAAATGTACCATATTTTCTGCATCCATTCTTCTGTTGAAGGGCATCTGGGTTCTTTCAAACTTCCGGCTACTATAAATAAGGCTGCTATGAACATTGTGAAGCATGTGTCCCTGTTGTATGTTGAAACGTCTTTTGGGTATATGCCCAGGAGTGGTATAGCTGGGTCCTCAGGTAACACTATGTTCAATTTTCTGAGATATCGCCAGACTTTTTTATGATACTTTCCATAGTAGTCGTACCAGTTTACAATCCCACCAACAGTGGAGGAGTGTTCCTCTTTGTCCACATCCTCGCCAACATGTGCTGTCACCTGTGTTTTTGATCTTAGCCATTCTGAGTGGTGTGAGGTGGAATCTCAGTGTTGTTTTCATTTGCATTTCCCTGATGACTAGGGATGTTGAACACTTCTTTAGGTGCTTCTCAACCATTCGAGCTTCCTCAGTTGAGAATTCTTTGTTCAGCTCTATGCTCCATTTTTTAATAGGGTTCTTTGATTGTCTAGAGTCTAATTTTTTCAGTTCTTTGTATACCTTGGATATTAGCCCTTTATCAGATGTAGGGTTGGTGAAGATCTTTTCCCAATCTGTTGGTTGCCGCTCTGTCCTATTGACTGTGTC